>NC_086010.1:925000-960000 GCF_030014385.1 Trichomycterus rosablanca
CTCAGGACAGGGTGCTGATCCATCACAGGGCCCATGGTGTCATCTGTGAGTGTATTTTAGTCATAAATGTCACAGATTAAATTAAAGGGAAAAACTCGGGCCGTACAGACTATAAAACCGTTTACTGGTGAGAATCGTCTCATTCAGGTTATTAATTAGATGCAATAATAAATGCATCATTATTACACATATACATAAATAAATGCACCTTCAGAATTCAAGAAACCTAAGAAATGTGAAAATTAGGGATGTAACGATGCACCACAAGACAGTTAATAACCGATTCAACAATTCACCGATTCAAATCGATTTGAAATGTAAAATGAATCGGTATTCACTTTAAACAGCAGAGGGCGCTGGTGCTATACACCTCGCCTGGTTGGCGTCACTGGCGCTATACACCTGGTTGCCGAATTTTTTTCAGCCAAATTGGACTAAATTCAAAATTGTTTTGCATAGTTTGTACCTCAGAAATAAAAGGGCATTTATTATTTAGATAAATAAAAGATAATCACAAATACAGGCTTTTATTTTATTTTTTTAAGGTATTTTCTCCTCATTTTCCTCCTGATTTAGCGACTCAATTTTGTCTTCCGCTGCTGAGGGCCTCTTCCGACACGTGTACAGCCCTCCTATTCTTGCTCCTGCACGCTACACAGGTGCCAATTATGCCCACTAGATGGCGCTCAGCCGACTGGTGGCAACACAGAGTTTCGAACCGAGGAGTTCAGAAACTCTGTGCTTGTGTGCTAACGGAATATTCTGCTGCGCCATTTTGGCCTTTTATTTTCTTTTTTTAAGAGAAATAATAAAAGGAAACTTTGTCATCATTTGTCTTCAATTTCAGTTTACAAAAATCGTATCGTGAATCCAGTATTGTGAATCGCATCGTGGGTAGAGTGTATTGTTACATCCCTAATGAAAATGTGAAACCCTGATGTTTCTGCTGCAAATCTTGTTTAATAATCGTAAGGTGCTCGGGTGGCGCAGCAGTTCTCCATCCTGGCCTGGACGGGCGTGTCCAGACAAAAAACTGTGTCAGGGCTGTATGTAGAAATCTACCGCTGGCTGGTGGAAAGAAAATCCTGATTCATGCTTGTCGGGGGTGCTCGTGCCAGTCTGTGGTCCTTCTTAATCAGCACGAGGTGCAGGATGACAGAGCACGGAGGGGGAATTGTGCATGTCTAAATCATTTACAAAGTAATAATAATAATAGAACATTTTAATCATTTTGAACATCAAGTTTTTGTCACCTGGATTAAATCTTTGGGTTTTTTTGCTCTTGGATTGAGTGAGTTTCAGGGATTAATGTTCTCCAGGTGGAGAAGTTCATTTCAGACCTTCATGTTTAGCATGTTCTCTCTCCTTTTATATTTATTTAGTTTGTTTTAAAAGCCTGTTTTGATAGAACGATTAGCATCGTACTTTTATCTCTTATTGAAATGAGACTTGAATATTTTTAGTTGTTGTTTTGTGAAGCAGGCGTGTGCTGATCATCACTAACACCGTCTGATATCAATCATTCAATAATAATCAAATCAGCTGAGAAATCAGATCTGTGCTCACGTCCGTCCTGCTTGTGTAGCCAGTAAAGCTTGAGAGAAACGGACAACACGGTTCCTCAGATATTCATCATATTCAGGTCATCTCTGACTACAGTCGGTTCATGTATATCCTGATCAATTCTACAGTCGGTTCACATATATCCGGATCATATCTGTGTACAGTCGGTTCATGTATATCCGGATCATCTCTGTCTACAGTCGGTTCGTGTATATCCGGATCATCTCTGTCTACAGTCGGTTCATGTATATCCTGATCATCTGTGTCTACAGTCAGTTCGTGTATATCCGGATCAGTTTGTGTTTTGAATATCATTCCTGGTTGAAGCTGCTGTATCAGATATCGTCGCTGCTCCTCTGACGTCTGCGCTCTCAGATTTCAAACATTTGTTTATTTAAAGCAGCTGAACTGAGTTACACTCGTGGTTCCTCCTGCGGTTCCTCCTGACTTCCTGTGTTCTGTATCACCACTATGTACCACTAATCATGACGTGATGTTAGGATGATCAGTACAGGCCTGCTGTAGGGCTTCACCTGCTGAGAGATTTTATAGCTTTTATTATTTTAATGCTCTTTAAATTCTGAGAGGACCAAACCCACATCAACGTGAAAATCACTTCCAGGTTTCTGTTCCTTCTTTTAGTTTTTGTACGTTTGTACCGGGCGTGTCGTGTATTTGTGTTTTTATTGCTGATCCTGCTGATCTCCTGCACTCCTCCTTTCATTGCTTTTATTCTCCTTCCCCTCGCTCCTGATCTGCTGTTTTATTTATTTGGAGTAGTTTTATTTCTCCTTTTTGTGGGGGGTGAATTTTTTATGGGGGGGGGGGGGGTGATTCTACTGTAATACTGTAAAAACCAGAGATCAGATTAAAAGAAAGATTTTGAGTAGAAATGAAACATTGAGGGTAAAAACAGAGTCTGTGTTATTTGTGTGTAACGTATTTATTTTACTGGTGCTTGTGTGTCTCAGGGGGGGAGGGACAGAGGGAGGGACGGAGGGTGGGACGGAGGGTGGGATTGGGTTTTATCTAATTGCTGCTGCAATAGCGACCCCTGCTGTCTGATAGAGGCATCGACATAAGTGGTTGAGAAACAAATAGAGCACATCATGACTCTCTATGAGAATCCTCTGCAGGCCTCGACTCCAGGTCTGTGTTGGAGGGCTGCAAGCGGAAAAAAATTGTGATAGAGAATTGGAAATGACTAAATTGGGAGGAAATGTGGCAAAATGAGCAAAGAATTCATGTTAAAACTCACAAGTTTTAATAAAATTGTTTTATTGTGCTTCAGTCTGACAGTTTAATCTGTAATTGAGGAACTTATTCTGCTTCTGCGGCTTCATGAAAGCTATTTAACGTCTCAAAATTATCTTAAAGGACCAAATCAGGATCTGCATGTTGAGTTAATCTGTCGTCTATAAAATAAAGACACGTTTTAATGATCTGATTTACAGTCCGGACTGATTTGAACTGGATTATGAGGCAGTAGTAACTCAGCAGGTAAGGTACAGAACTAGTTATTAAAAGGTTGCTGATTCAAGTCCCACCATCACACGAGATCCTGCTGTTGGGCCCCTGAGCAAGGCCCTTAACCCTCAATTGCTCGAATTGTATTCGCTCACAGTTGTTTGGGATAAAAGCGCCTGCTAAATGCTTGGTGGGTGGCGTTGACGTCGTCACCTCACAGCGAGAAGGTCCTGGGTACGATTTCCAAGCAGAGTTTCCTCCGGGAGCCCCGGTTTCCTCCCACAGTACAAACACATGCAGTCTGGATAATACAGTGTGTGTGTTCTGTGATGAACTGGTGACCTGTTTGGGGTGTTTCTTACTAATTAGCCAGTAAACTGTACCCACTGCGACCCTGGCCAGGATAAAGCAGTGGTAAAACAGAAAATGAATGAATACATTCAGCAGCTGGTTTTTATACACTTATGACCGAATGCAATCAAAGCAGATGGGACACGAACCAGCGACCTTCCTGTCACTCTGAGTCACCTTTACATTTCTTTGAGCTGTAAATGGATTCACACTTTTGGGCGTCGACACGAAATCCGATTCAGATCAAACGTGACGTGTAGCCGAGAGGTAAAAAACACTTTTATTATTTATTTACTTTCAAACACTTGCACAGTTTCAGCATTACAGGAGAACTTTAACCAGACATGCTAATGATGCTAACGTCTGCTAGCTTCATGCTAGTCAGGACCGAACTGCAGATCATTTAGCAAGTTAGCGAGCGAATAAAAGGTTAAAGGACGTTGCTCAGGGTGGGGCTTGAACCATCAACCTTCTGACTGCTAGTTTAGTACCTGAACCCCTAAGCTAGCACTGCTATGATTGTCATGATGATAATAATAAAGAAACATCTAATCGTTAGCAATCTCCGCATCCTGAGGGAAGTTTTCCCGATGCTACAGAGTCAGAAAACAAAACGTGAGACTTGTGATCAGAGGAAAGCGATTTTAATAACGTGATTATCGTTCAGGCAACGTCGTGTCATCATGCAGTTACAAAATCTACTCAAAAACCTTAAAATCAGTCACTGAAAATTCAACGATTGCATAAAATCTCGAAGTAGCTGCATCGCTATCTGTGTTAGCCATGCTCATAATCAGCTGTCGTGTGGTGATATTGTGATTAAGGATTTATTCAGGGTAAAAACGTCAAGCTAGGCTAGAATTGCACTTCAGGTTCATTTAAAAGGCTTAGCCTAAACTCGCTAATGCTACTCGGCTAACTAATACATGGTTTACTCCACACACAAATGTAATATATAAAATGTTCATATATAAAATATACGCCCATATTTGTGCAAACTATTTATGAAACCTTCGAACATAGAAATATGTATGTGTAATGTGTGTAATGTATATACCAAAAATGCTTATTTCTATATATAAGTTACTCAAATATATACAGTACCCTTCCCCCCTGCCCCCTGTTTAGTCCGGTCTTTCCCACCCAGCAGACTAGAAGGCACATGAAAATGTAATCTATGACATATATACCACTATATTAATAATGTTTTTACCATATATGTTACCTGTAAGGTGATTTATTAATATAACATACATGTATACGTGTATCTGGATGTATGTAGATATAAGTTTATAACATAAAATACCCATAATACCCATAATAAAACGTGTGCATGTACATATACTAAACATATCTATAGGATTCATTTTTATATATTATACAGTATGTTGCATCCATATATGTTAGCATATACGTATATTTAATGTATATATGCAATTTTATTATCATAACATATATAAATAAGCTGTAATAAGATGTTTTTTAAAGATTTTTCTTATTTTCATGTCATTTAAGGAAGACGCTTCCATCCTTCTCGCCGATGCCACAATGTATATCATTAACATAATGTTAAATAATTATATGTTACATACATGTGAGAAATACATACACATACACGAGCAGACATGTAAATATATGAAATAGTTCCAGTTTCTAACAGGTTTTATGTATAATACACAAATATGGGTGTATATTTGATATATGATATATTTGTGAATGGGGCTCATGTTGGTGCTGAATGTTTCACCAGTGTTCGTGTTGGTCCCAGTTTAAAGGTTTTATAAGATTTTTGGCAGTTTGTGCTGGAATGTTTATAATATGGCGGCACTAATGGAGTTTAGTTAGCAATATGCTAAGTGTTAAGTAGAATGCTTATTTTTGTTGGTGATGATGTACTGACACATCTGAGGGAAACAAAATTATTATTCTTATTACTACTAATAATATTAATTACAGATGCATTTGTGTATATTATTATATTATAGTGTCTGTGGTATGGACTTAGCTTTAGCTTGATTGGTCTTTAGCTAACTGGCTTTATTTACAAACAAAAAGGTTTAAAACGTTTTTGAAATCATATTAATATCATTTTAACACGTGAATTTTGTATAAATGCTTAATTGTAACGTTTTTAGTTACAGAGATCAGTTATAAACATAAATAAATCATTATGAACACAGCGCAGAGCAGCTCGCTAACACGGTTGCGGACTGTGGCAGTGTTCTGCTGCCCCCCTGTGGTTACAGTCAGTAACTGCTGTGTACCCGAGGGTTTCGGTCTGATTTACACCCATTTTTGTGTGTTTTTATTTTTATTATTAATATTTTTAACATTATTTTGGTTTCATGCAGGAAATATAAACAGTTTGTGTACAGATTTCAGTCTGAGGGGAACAAAATTCAACACGTTTATAAACTCGTTCCTCTTTATGCAGCTCCTTCTGTCAGTAATGCTAAGCTAAGCTAAGCTAAGCTCGTTTATTTTATTAAACATATGACCAACAAGTCCGACGTGAGTTCAGATAAATATTCACAAACACTCATGAAAAGCTTCGAGTCTGAACCGTGATGTTTTGATTAGATAGAAAAATCAGTGAGGGAGGGAGCGGGCAGTCTGTAGCTCCATGCTAAGTGCTAGCTTGTTCCAGGCTGCGATCGTGCTTTATAAAATGTACAAATATTGTTAAAAGTAACATAATAATACAGCTAAAGGAATAAGATTAGCATATTTACTGTAGCCTGTTAGCGACAGCCACAGCATGTTAGATAGCTAGCTGCTAATAACAGCTCGTTTGCAGTGTTAGCTTTTAAGTACATTGTAGGCGTTTCATCTTTTCCTAAAGTTAGCATCTTAACCCGACGACGAAGGGCTAAGATGATACAAAGCCGCCTGGTTTTGTAAACATTATAATTAAACGTAAATATTCGAGGTTTTTGTGGCACTCGGGGTGGTGAGATTATCTTGGGTTCCGTCGCGGGCGGATGCTGGGCAGTACAGGTGCGGGTGAGCGCGGGTCAGGCACGTTGGTGCCCCTTAAGGGCGGGGCGATTGGCAGCTCAGAGTCAGGCACAGGGTCAGGGTGGTTCACTGGGGGCCAAAACGAAGGGCCCCGCACAGGTAACATGCAGAAATGTTCGCTAGGTTATTAATAATGGTGTGCGCGAGTGAGTGATTATTCAGGTAAGATTAGCAAAGCGAGTTTAAAATGCTAATGAGCCTCGATTCGTTTTGCTATGTTCACATTGTTAAAAAACTGAACTTAGCAAGAAGGAAACGTTAGGCTAGCTATGTTAGCATCATGCATTAGCATTAGCAATTCTGGACACTGGTGTGTGTGTGACTTGTTATTTGGTTAGGATTAGCAAAGCTAATTTAAAATGCTAATTAGCTTCATTTGGTTTACATTGGTAAAAAGACAACTTAACGAAAAGGTAACGTTAGGCTAGCTACATTAGCATCATGTCATTAGCATTAGCGATTCTGGACACTGTGGTGTGTGTGAGTGACTTATTATTCGGTTGAGATTAGCAAAGCGAATTTAAAATGCTAATGAGCTTCATTCACATTGTTAAAAAGCAATACTAGCAGTGCTAGTTAGGCTAACTCGGTTAGCATCATGTCATTAGCATTAGCGATTCTAGACACTATGGTGTGTGTGTGTGATCTGCTCTTGCTGCTAGTTTATTCTAACATTTATTACCTCGTGTTATTTTTCCCTCTTAGCTAAAATGCTAATGCTAATAACAGCGCAGTTTTGATGTTAGCTTCTGCTCCTCGTTAGCCTCGTTTATCTCGTTAGCGAGAGGAAACTGGAATGTGGGTCGTGTTAGCATCGGTGTGTTAGCATTACCGTTTGTATTTGTTTGCTAATAATGACGCTCTGTGTCTGATATGGGTGCTAACAATGCTAGCGTTGAGTCGAGGCAGAAATCAGTCACAGAGTGAACTACAGACGTTATAATGACGTTATATAAACGTTATATAAAGGTTGTTTACCCTTGGATGTGAAGACGAGTGGTCCAGCTAAATATCTACAGTATAATTATGGTTTCAGTACGACTCTACTGTGTATACGTGAATAATCATGCTGTTCGCTTCTATAATAATAATGAATAATTAATTATATATACTGTATATAAGTGTATATATATAATGAAATAAATATAAGGTCCGTCTGTGCCGCGTGACTCCAGATGATCTCGCCTCGTCCTGCTCATCCGTCGTTACTCTGAGGGGTCGGAGGAATTCAGGGACTCGGTCATCACGGGGTCAAACGTCCAACCTTCAAATCAAAGCCAGGTCAGTCTGATCAATCTCCTTTGTGAGGTCGTTATTTATAAACCACAACATTTAGCCAGATAAACGCTGAATCACTCTCTTAACCGCTTATCCAATTAGAGTCACCTAGGGTGCTGGAGCCTATCCCAGCTTTTCAATGGGCGCAAGGTACACAGTAACACCCAGTCCATCGCAGGGCAAACACACACACACTCATACACACACACACACATTCACCTATAGGGCAATTCAGTGTCTCCAATTAACCTGACTGCATGTTTTTGTACTGTGGGAGGAAACCGGAGCTCCCGGAGGAAACCCACACAGACACGGGGAGAACATGCAAACTCCACACAGAAAGGACCCGGACCGCCCCACCTGGGGATCGAATTATTATTATTATTATTATTATTATTATTATTATTTTTCTCCGCGACCCACCTTCTGTACAATCAGAACCAACGTTTAATAACATTTAAATATACATAATAAAGTATTTAAATGTAATTATTAGATAGTAATAAGTAATAAACTCACCTGTGGGTCAGATTTGTTCTGCCACCGCGACACTGGTGCAGTTATCCTTACTGTCTGTTGTTATGGCTAAATACTCAGCACTGTGGGGGGTGAGAGAGTAATGAAATATTAAATAATAATAATAATATTTTTTATTATTATTAGCATTATTATTATTATTAAAAAAACAGTAATTAAATCAAAATATAACATTCTGTAGGTTAAATACTAAATAAAAATGATGTATACATCATATAATTTGCATATTAATTAATACAGCAATTAAGTGCATTAATAAATAAATAAACATAAATGTAAATAATAAAAATCTGTCACGCTAGCCGAGCACCGCTGAGATCCAGGTTTGAATATCAGCGGTGCTATCAGCCGTACTGGGGTCTGAAGCCCTGCTATAGACTGGCACCCAGGGCATCCCGGTGGAACAGGACCCACCGAGACCCTGACCAAAACAATAATAAAGATAGCACAAAGTAATCAAAGTAAATAAAATCTTTGTAATAAATGAATTGTAAAAATACTGTTTACGTTATGAATACTTGTTTTTTTTTAAATTAGAATTATAAATTAGAATGCAGGTTAGTAATGTAGGTGAGAAAGCTTTGATCTCTTTAGATTTTCACAAAAAGCATCTAGTGAGCGGCAGTTCTGTGTGATTCTGTACGCCTTGCTTTTGCTCCACGACTGTCTGACTGACTGACAGGATGTTTACATTAACGAGCGGGCGTGCAGGTGTTCCTAATAAAATGGGCAGTGCAGGTGTTCCTAATATAGCGGGCGTGTACTCACGCGCTCTCTCTCAGCGCCTCCTCTCCAGCCGCGGCGATTTTCCTGTAGCAGTAAACCATCTCAACCAGTAACCAGAACTGCAGACCGATAATCGACACGTACATCATCACCTCCGACAGGATGGAGGCCAGAGTCCTGGTTACTGCACACACACACACACACACACACCACACACACCATACACACCACACACACACAACTATGTGGTTAGGGCTGGGAGTGTGTCTGAGGAATCTGTGCCCATTTGTTAGAACGTCCAGGTGTTCAGTTTGTGTCCTGCACACATGGGTAGAGTCATGCTGGAACAGAAAAGGACCCCCCTGCCCCTGCCCCTGCCCCGCCCGCTCACCCTTGGCCACGACGGTGAGGTTGACGTGTCTGTTGGTGAAGTTGCGCTGCTCGTGGTTGGGGAAGATGAGGAAGCGCTCGAAGAAGCAGTGGTACATTCCCGTATCATTGTAGGTGACGTTGAGGATGCTCAGAGATCCGTCCTGCAGGTCCGGTGTGTCCTTCGTCCCCGCCCACTTCAACCGGCCCTCGAACCGCTCGTCCAGAACCACGCCCTTCATCTTACCCCCCATATCAGAGTAACGGTACAGCTGTAACACACACGTACACACACACACACACATATACACACACGTACACACACACACACACATATACACACACGTAAACACACACACACACATATACACACACGTACACACACACACACACATATACACACACGTAAACACACACACACACATATACACACACGTACACACACACACACACATACACACACGTACACACACACACACATATACACACACGTACACACACACACATATACACACACGTAAACACACACACACACATATACACACACGTACACACACACACACATATACACACACGTACACACACACACACACATATACACACACGTACACACACAAACACACATATACACACATGTACACACACACACACACATATACACACGCGTAAACACACATATACACACACGTAAACACACACACACACATATACACACACGTACACACACACACACACGTAAACACACACACACACACTCATTCTTGTAATTGCCCTATAGTGAGGACCGGGTAAAAGTACAGGGTAACTGAGGACCACAGTTTCTGCTGCAGCTAGAGAGAAGCTGTTTGAGTGTTTGGCCTCTAGATGTCGCCCAGATGTGAGGGGTCGCTTGAAACTGAATGAATTACAGCATTTACAAAAAAGTTCTCTACCGCTAAACTGAGGACCGGTTCCGTTTCTATTTTTTCTATGAAGAAAACACTCATATCTTAATGTAAATACCAACAAATATTAGAAAATGAAACGTTATACAATTAAACTGCAATCGTAAACTAATTTTAATAACCATATGTGTCCACAGTAAATAATGAAAGTCATGACATGCAATGATTATTAACGCTTTATTTTGCACTTCATCCGAGTGCATTAGCATTTAGCTTAGCTAACGAGGTTCCGCCATTGTACTTAGTCTCCGCTCAGCAGAAGCCCCGCCCACCAGGCTGACTGAGCAATAGCGGCTGAGCAGCAGAGGCTCCAGCCAATCAGGTTCTAGAGCGCTCCGTATGTTTGAGTAAAGCGTCTGCTCTGCTGCAGGTCTGTAGAATAACCGCTTCTGATTGGCTGAAATCTCCGTCAGTCAAAACACGGCGTTTTCTCCGCGAAAAGCAAAGCGCGTAAAGCGCGTGTAAGGTAAACCCGTCCACTGTACCACTGTACCTGAGCATCATCCCCATACTAAACAGGTCCATCAGAACACACCAGATCAGCTGATAATGCACACATACACAACAATACACACTTAAAGCATGTGGTCATTACAGTCCAGTATAACAGCACAGTCTCCACACAACAAGCACAAACACATCTGCAGCTGGAACACAAGTCCAGCAAGTTTACACTGCACAGCGGCAGCCTATCAACCCCCACTGTCCTACCTTATGATGAGTGAAGCGCTCCAACATGTGTGATGATCCAGTCCTGCATTAACAATCCCAACACACCGTCAAAACAACATGCACAAGCGTCCATTTACTAAAGTAACGCACTACAGTTCAGTAAAACAGCTCGTTTAGAGAGTTTTGAGCAGAAAAACGCGCCAGCAGCCTCTGTTCATTCACTACTTGGTGCTCCGAATCGAGCAATTGATTCTTGAACCCTGCGAATCGACTCATTTCATTTCTAGCGATTATTTGCACGGAAATGACTCCTTGAGTCGACTCGATTGAATCAACAGAATGAGTCGATTCCTCTCTCCCAGACCTATAGTCATTAGTGAGAATCTATTGATTCAGTCGAGTCGATTCCATCTACTATAACCTGGCTTGGAAGTTCATTTTTAGTATTTTAGTAGAAAAGAGACATGTTTAACATTTCATTTCATCATTTCATTACTGCAAGGTTAATTCAATAAAACCCCAAATATGTATATAAAGAAGTAATAGATGTGGAGCTGCACTACTAACCCTAACCTTAATCTCTTTATTTTTGCTCATGGTTACAAAAACACATTCTAGTTCTGCACTCCTCTGTTGAGGTGGTTAGTGTTATGTACATGTGTGTTATGTCTGTATTTGCCAGACACTTCATATCAGTGATTGTTAGTAAAAGCTTTGTTAGTTAAAGTTACCAAACATGGGTTAATGGAATACATACTGTATTACTGTAGTGTGTATCATGTGTCTAAGAGATAATCTTGTATTGTACAGGCTGGGCATAAAGCGAGGGGCAGCATACCACCAGGGTGATTCTGTTCATATACCCAATGTATTATTTACATATAAGATATTCAAGTGTACTTACAAAACCTTTCTTCCACCTGAGTTCAGTGGATTTGTCATTTCCTGATACTTAATTTTAAAAAGACATGCTTGCTCTAACTTTGCAACTTCAGCTCAGAATTGGTTTGTCAATGATTTGACTAAAATGAATCGGACAAAACAGACCAGAAACAATACAATTTAAACATTTTACTTCTTACATTAAAATGCTATATTAAAACTTCTTAGCTTAGCTTAACTGTTGCATGATGATGATAACTGTTCATAAACATGAATTATAACCAACATTACAACATGAATGTCAGTGTCATCCATCCAGCTTTGCAACCGACCAATATAGAACAAGTGACATGAACAGAACATAAAAATGATTCCTTGGCTTGACATGCACTCAGTGATTTTTTTTAGCACGACTCACAATTTTGTTATGGATAAAGTACTTCACATCTCTCCACGTTCTATATTTTAAGGCACTTTCATTCTGAGTGCATTTTAAACAGTCAGCTTTTCCTGGGACCTGGAACCGCTCAAGGAATACAGCTAAATGTTTAAAAACTGCAGCCTGCTCCTCCTCACTCCATGCACGCCTCTTGGTTTCAGAAGTCTCTGAAAGCAGCAGAAAAGTGAAGGTCAGGGTTAACAATGTTTTCCCTGGATAATTAATTCATAATGTAATGTGAGAACAGTCTACCATCCAAATAATATCTGGACAACAGCAGTCCTGTGGTCGGAAACTGACCAGTAGATGAATGGGTTAGAGGGGGGCTGATAAATTGTGCAGCAACAGATAGACTGTACTGTGATCTGTAACTGTACACTTACAGTGGAGAACGTAGGAGTTTCTAATAAAGTAGCGAATGAGTGTACAGAAGTGTACCTAATAAACTTAGTACAGTGCCATCAGAAAGTATTCACACCCCTTCACTTTTTCCACATTTTGTTACGTTAGACATATTTGAAAACCGATTTAAGTATAGTTTTCTTTTAAATAATCTACATGAAATAGCCCATAATAACAAAGTGAAAACATGTTTTCAGACATTTTTGTAAATTTATTACAAATGTAAACATTTAAACATAATAGGTACATAAGTATTCACACCCATGGCTTAATATATTGTTGAAGCACCTTTGGCAGCAATCACAGCCTTCTTGGGTATGTCTGTACAAGCTTGGCACACCTGTTTTTGAGCATTTTCTCCCATTCTTCTCTGCAGATCCTCTTAAGCTCAGTCAGGTTGGATGGGCAGCATCTGTAGACAGCCATTTTTAGGTCTTTCCAGAGATGTTCAATTGGATTCAAGTCCGGGCTCTGGCTGGGCCACTCAAGGACATTCACAGACTGCTCCTGAAGACACTCCATTGTTATCTTGTGCGCTATGGGTCATTGTCGTGTTGGAAGATGAATCATCGCCCTAGTCTGAGTTCCAGAGCAGGTTTTCTTGAAGAATCTCTCTATATTTGGCTGCTGTCATCTTACCCTCTATGCGGACTAGAATTTTGATTCCTCTGGTCTGAAAATCCTTAAGCGGGCTGCCATGTGCCATTTAGTGAGGAGTGGCCTCCATCTGGCCACTCTACCATGAAGGCATGATTGGTGGAGTGTGTTAGCAATGGTTGACCCTACTGGATGGTTGTCCTATCTCCACAGGGGAACACTGGAGCTCTGCCTTAGTGACCATTGGGTTCTTGATCACCATTCTTCTCTTTTCTTCCCTGATTACTCAGTTTGGTCGGGCGGCCAGATCTAGGGAGGGTTCTGGTGGTTCCAAACTTCTTACATTTCCGAATAATGGAGACCACAGTGCTTTTCGGGACCTTCAATGCTGCCAACATTTTTTTGTATCCTTCCCCAGATTTGTGCCTTGACACAATCCGGTCTCGGAGGTCTAAAGACAATTCCTTTGACTTCATTGCTTGGTTTCTGCTCTGATATGCACTGTCAACTGTGAGACCTTTTATAGACAAGTGTGTGTCATTCCAAATTATGTTCAATCAACTGAATTTACCACAGGTGGTCTCCAATCAAGTTGTAGAAGCATCTCAAGGATGATCAGTGTAAACTGGATGCACCTGAGCTCAATTTTGAGCTTCATAGCAGAGGGTGTAAATACTTATGTACCTATTATGTATAAATGTTTACATTTGTAATAAATTTACAAAAATGTTTCACTTTGTCATTATGGGCTATTTCATGTAGATTTTTTAAAAGAAAACTATACTCAAATCGGATTTCAAATATGTCTGAAACGTAACAAAATGTGGAAAAAAGTGAAGGGGTGTGAATACTTTCTGATGGCACTGTAGTTCATTAGTCTTCTTCATGCTGAGCCAGTGGGAATACGTTTTCCATTCAAGCAAATAGAATCATACCTCATATTGCTCACAAATTCTGTGAAGACTGAGACCAATTGATGAAACATTTGGATTCAGTTGTGCTTCTACTTAAATGGAATGAAAACCTGCAGTCACACTGGCTCTTTGTGAAGAAGATTGATGACCCCAGCTCTAATAAAATGCAGGACAATGGTTTACAATATGCATGCTAAAACTCACTGGGCTGCTCCATCAGCTTCCTCTTCCTCTGCTTACTAGTGGTAACGGAGCCGTAATCACCATCGTTGTCCTCTGTGAAAGGGAAGGGGGACAAAAACCTTTGTACAATAGCTTTTCAAATACATTTTATAAATGTTCACAATTGAAGGTACTTATTAGACATTAGACATTTGAACAGAAAGAGAAAAATATAAATATATAAATAACATTGAGATACTCTGTGGTGGACAAAGATGGGTGCATAATTAAGGGGGTTTTCCCATTATAAAGTCAGACTATGCTGGAGTGCATTTAAACAGGACTATAAATAAACTAGGCTTTTAATGTAGCTCTTGAAAACATCTCAGTTTGGTCTGCTTTTTAGACCAAGTTACTCAAGAGATGAAGACTTACCGTAGGAACCAAATGCCCCCCAAATAGTATGAAGCTCACAGAATGCTTTGTTGTTAAGTTGCATAATTCTGTAATGCATGTAATATTTGATGCTTAGGCTACCACAGTAATCCTGTACCATTAAGAGCTTTGAAAAGCCTTAGTTTTACACTATACAGCTATGAAAGTTATGTATAACGTGTGGCAGTGGTAGAAATTGAGAGGCACAGTTGAACTGAGCCGCACAGTTGTTGACAGTGTTGTTTTTCCATGGACTGTTTTAAATATAAGGAGAAATGTAGAGCTATTACACACATCTGCTGAGCTATGGATACATTCATCTTGTATTTGTTTTCATTTGCAATAGTAAAAATTGAACTACACTTACCATCCATTTCTGTACTTTCATTATCATCTTTTTTCCTGCTTCTTTGCAGTCTGTTTGTCTTTGGTAAGTCAAAACCTAAAATTAATTATATAATCAAAATAAGCAACCTAGAAATATACACAGTAAAACTTGGTTTCCAAGACAAGGATTAAGTCTAGTCTGGTACTACTCTTTTATTTAAAAGGTAAATAAATGCTGTGTAGTCTAAGACAATATTTAATCTCTGTCTGGGAAACCAAACCAACGTTTTATGAGAATATACACCTATCAGTCATAACATTAAAACCACCTCCTTGTCTCTACACTCTTTGTCCATTTTATCAGCTACACTTACCATATAGAAGCACTTTGTAGTTCTACAATAACTGACTGTAGTCCATCTGTTTCCCCTTTCACCCTGTTCTTCAGTGTCAGGACCCCCACAGAGCAGGTATTATTTAGGTGGTGGATGATTCTCAGCACTGCCGTGACACTGACATGGTGGTGGTGTGTTAGTGTGTGTTGTGCTGGTATGAGTGGATCAGACACAGCAGCGCCGCTGGAGTTTTTAAATACTGTGTCCACTCACTGTCCACTCTATTAGACGCTCCTACCTAGTCGGTCCACCTTGTAGATGTAAAGTCAGAGACGATCGCTCATCTATTGCTGCTGTTTGAGTCGCTCATCTTCTAGACCTTCATCAGTGGTCACAGGACGCTGCCCACGGGGCGCTGTTGGCTGGATATTTTTGGTTGGTGGACTATTCTCAGTCCAGCAGTGACAGTCATTTTCATTTCATTTCCGCCTGTGGTCCCGTCTGGGACATAGGCCGCCGACAAGCTCTCTCCAGGCATCACGATTCCGGGCGAGTCTCTCCAGCTGTCCCCACGTCTTGCCCATCTGCTTGGCGTCTGCATCCAGGTCTCGGCGCCAGGTATTTCTAGGCCGTCCTCTCTTCCTCTTCCCTTGGGGGTTCCAGGTGAGGGATTGTTTGGTGATGTTGGATGTAGGTTTGCGGAGGGTGTGGCCAATCCATCGCCAGCGTCTCTGAAGGATGTCTTGGTCAACAGGCTGCTGCTTTGTTCGTTGCCACAGTTCTACATTGCTGATCTTATCGGGCCAGCGGATCTTTATGATCTTCCTGAGGCAGGTGTTAATAAAGACCTGGATTTTCTTCATGGTGGTGACGGTGGTTCTCCAGGTCTCTGCTCCGTAGAGTAATACTGGCTTTACTATGGTGTTGAAGAGCCTGATCTTGGTGGTGGTGCTGATCTCGCTGGATCCCCAGATGTTTTTCAGCTGATGGAAGGCTGTTCGTGCTTTACCGATGCGGGTTCTGACATCTGCATCTGTTCCTCCATGGCTGTCCAGGATGCTGCCGAGATAGGTGAAACTATCCACCTCTTCCAGCGCCTCACCCTGGACTGCGATGGGTGTCTCGTTAGATGCATTTGTCTTGAACACCTTGCTCTTCCCTCTGTTGATACTAAGGCCCAGTCTAGCTGAGTTGTCCACAACGATGCTGGTCTTTTCCTGCATCTGTTGTTGGGTATGGGAGAGGAGAGCCAGGTCATCGGCAAAGTCGAGATCGTCCAACTGCTTCCAAAGTGTCCACTGAATGCCGTTACGCTTCTGGTCTGTAGATGTCTTCATGATCCAGTCTATGGCCAGCAGAAACAGGAAGGGCGAGAGTAAGCAGCCTTGCCTCACTCCGGTTCTTACTTCGAAGGCGTTGGTGAGCTGTCTGCCATGCACTAATCTGCAGGTCATTCCTTCATATGACTTCCTGATGATGTTGGTAATCTTCTCTGGCACTCCGTAGTGTCTCAGTAGTCTCCAGAGGGTCTGCCTATCAACGCTGTCAAACGCCTTCTCGTAGTCGATGAAGTTGACGTAGAGAGGCGAGTTCCATTCCAGGGACTGCTCCAGAATGATACGCAGGGTTGCGATCTGGTCCGTGCACGATCTTCCCTTACGGAAACCAGCTTGTTGGTCACGAAGCTGCGAGTCAACAGCGTCTTCCATTCTGTTAAGCAGGATGCGGTTAACAGCAGTGACAGTGAGGTGTTTAAAAATTCCAGCAGCGCTGCTGGGTCTGATCCACTCATACCAGCACAACACACACTAACACACCACCACCATGTCAGTGTCACTGCAGTGCTGATAATCATCCAATACCTGCTCTGTGGGGGTCCTGACCATTGAAGAACAGGGTAACAGGGTAAGTATGCAGAGAAACAGATGGACTACAGTCAGTAATTGTAGAACTACAAAGTGCTTCTATATGGTAAGTGGAGCTGATAAAATGGACAGTGAGTGTAGAAACAAGGAGGTGGTTTTAATCTTATGCCTGATTGGTGTGCATCTTCACTATACTCCAACACAGTGGGCCAAACTCATGAAATGCACGGTGACATTAAGACCAAACAGGTAAGAATTACAGGCACATTTGTATCGTTTGCATTAAATGTGGTGCTACCATGCTTTTGTCACATATTCAAGCATGTGTAGGCACATGTACAAGTCAGCAACACATTTATCCAATCAAATCTCAATATCCATTCATCCTAGTAACTAATTACATTTTAATCTGTTAGAACTGTAAACTGATAAGTCAAAACTTGTTTTCATCTTTAATTTGGCCACTATAATCCAGTGCTGTGGTGTTTGTAACCACTCAGCTTAGCCTGTGCGGAACACAAAGTTTTATGAATCTGGCCCATTATGTTTAAGAGTAACTTCATTCCACTTCAGTATATGCACAGTAAACTCACCAGGATCTTTTATCAGTTTCCTTTTAACCCTGGTGCAGGGGCCATCATCATCATCACGGTCACCATTATCTGTGGTAAAGTGATCACAGCACTGATTAACTTTTGAAAAACATTTGGACAAGCAATATTCACCAAACATTCTTTGCCTGTGATACAGTTGCGTACCCTGATGAAAATGTGCACATCACCAAACCCAACACATTTTGAACATGCATAATTACATACTATACTGAACAAAAATAAAAACGCAACACTTTTGTTTTTGCTCCCATTTTTCATGAGCTGAACTCAAAGATCTAAGACTTTGTATATGTACACAAAAGGCCTTTTTCTCTCAAATATTGTTCACAAATTTGTCTAAATCTGTGTTACTGAGCACTTCAGTGGCATATCAAGATGCTGATTAGACAGCATGATTATTGCACAGGTGTGCCTTAGGCTGGCCACAATAAAAGGCCGCTCTAAAATGTGCAGTTTTACTGTATTAGGGGGTCAAAAAACCAGTCAGTATCTGGTGTGACCACCATTTGCCTCACGCAGTGCAACACATCTCCTTCGCATAGAGTTGATGAGGTTGTTGATTGTGGGCTGTGGAATGTTGGTCCACTCCTCTTCAATGGCTGTGTGAAGTTGCTGGATATCAACAGGAACTGGAACACGCTGTCGTATACGCCGATCCAGAGCATCCCAAACACGCTCAATGGGTGACATGTCCGGTAAGTATGCTGGCCATGTAAGAACTGGGATGTTTTCAGCTTCCAGGAATTGTGTACAGATCCTTGCAACATGGGGTGGTGCATTATCATGCTGCAACATGAGGTGATGGTCGTGGATGAACGGCACAACAATGGGCCTCAGGATCTCATCATCGTATCTCTGTGCATTTAAAATGCCATCAATAAAATGCACCTGTGTTCGTTGTCCATAACATACGCCTGCCCATACCATAACCCCACCGCCACCATGGGCCACTCGATTCACAACGTTGACATCAGCAAACCGCTCACCCACACGACGCCATACACGCAGTCTGCCATCTGCTCTGTACAGTGAAAACCGGGATTCATCCGTGAAGAGAACACCTCTCCAACCTGCCAGACGCCATCAAATGTGAGCATTTGCCCACTCAAGTCGGTTACGAGGACGAACTGCAGTCAGGTGGAGACCCCGATGAGGATGACGAGCATGCAGATGAGCTTCCCTGAGACAGTTTCTGACAGTTTGTGCAGAAATTCTTTGGTTATGCAAACCGATTGTTGCAGCAGCTATCCGGGTGGCTGGTCTCAGACGATCTTGGAAGTGAAGATGCTGGATGTGGAGGTCCTGGGCTGGTGTGGTTACACGTGGTCTGCGGTTCTGAGGCCGGTTGGATGTACTGACAAATTCACACTCCCTCAAAACTTGCGACATCTGTGGCATTGTGCTGTGTGATAAAACTGCACATTTTAGAGCGGCCTTTTATTGTGGCCAGCCTAAGGCACACCTGTGCAATAATCATGCTGTCTAATCAGCATCATGATATGCCACTGAAGTGCTCAGTAACAGAGATTTAGACAAATTTGTGAACAATATTTGAGAGAAAAAGGCCTTTTGTGTACATAGACAAAGTCTTAGATCTTTGAGTTCAGCTCATGAAAAATGGGAGCAAAAACAAAAGTGTTGCGTTTTTATTTTTGTTCAGTATAGCTTGGCATGGTTCTTAGTCCTGGTCCTGGTTAAGCACTGTCCCACATGCTACGTTTTCCCATCTTTAATGGAACCCCAACTGAGAACTAAAAGCTCCTGTATAGGGTGACATCATAATGCCACTGTAATGTGCTTATTAACATTTTGACAAAAAGCCTATAATTAACTGCCTACTTGTTACTACTACATGAACTACAGTAAAGGATGATTACAAATTTTGCACAGCACTTTTAGTTATGTGTTATACAGTGGTGCAGCAATTGAGCTTACCGATTTGTGCAATACCTAGATAATGATGTAGTACCCAAGACCATGACTGGCCTCAGTTTTGTCAGGGGAAATGGAACATGTTTGGCCATTTACATGAACAACAATGTCTACACATCTAAAATATCTGCTTCTGGTTTAACATGCTGTGAGGAGAGGCTTGTAAGGTTTATTACAAAAGGGAAATCCAGAGACGCAGTCAAAAAAACAGGCAATGGTCAAAAAAAGGGAGCTATCCAATATCCATTTAAGCTAAATGCTAGAACAAACAAACAAAAAAAACTACAAAAAACTACCCATCTTGAGAAAAAGTTAAAAGTCTGAGAAAGACAGGAATCAATAAATTGTGGTATTGAGACTGACCAAGTACTACAACATTATCCATTCTCATACAAATACAAAAGTGCTGAGAAAAATTTGGAATTCAACCTTGTTAGTGCTTAATAACACACTAAACCAGTTGAAGTCTTTTCCAAAAAGTTTTACAGAAGGTGATCATTTAAGGTAGTTATTTCACTAAAATACAGCTTGACTGTGTAAATTATTTAAACGATGAAAACTTACCTTCTGTTTCTGTAATTGCAACATTGTCTGGTTTATTCTGGCTTGGCTGCTTTGCTGATCTTTGTTTCTGTGGATCTTGTGCCTTACTGCTACCTGCAAGTATTCATGAACATTAAGTTAAGCATCCTATAAAAATGCCTATGATGCCTTATGGTATGAACACTTATTTTTGTTTTATTAGTATTAAGTATTAATTAAGTGTGATAACATAATTCAGACACCTAAAATTGTGACTTTTGGCTTGTGGGTCTAAACACTTAAGCGTTACTGTGTATAATCATACAGCATGAACATGATACTAAAGAATCAAATTTATGATTCTTTTGCAAAATAACCAACATGTAAAGTATCTATTCAGATGTATTAAAAATATTGTTCGGAAGCTTTTTAAACATTTATTTAGAAACATACCAGGAAGTGAGAAGTTAAGGGTGTTGAGATTCTGGCCCTTGATGGTCTCAGTGCCCTTCTCCATTGCAAAGAGAAGCTTGCTGATCCTTGACAGTTGAAGTGTTTTATCAGTCTGTCTGTAGAAATCACAATGCACCCTAATGTCATGCCCCATGAACCTTGCAACTTGCTCCAACTCTTGCTGGTCAAGATTCAGCAGCTGACAAAGTGTAGCAACCTGCTTTCTCAATCTGGTTGATCTCAGGAGTTCTGGGTTTTCTGCCTTGCTCTCCTCAGCAAATCTCCTCAGACAGTCACAACCAGAATATCATATATTCTGATATCCACTATACTATCCCCCTGTCCCACCTGTTTACACTCCTCTCCTGCGTTTCCCCTCAGACCGTATCTTGTGTTCTCATTGACTGTTTGACACTGCACTCATTGCCAGTCGGGCAACTCAGATCAGATATCTGACATGCTAGAAATCTCGAGCTGGTCGGATCGAGTTGTTGGGTAGTTCACACATAGCGACTGAGAGCCGTTTTGTGCAGTTTTGATCGCCGAGCGAACACAGAGTTGCTCCCAAGCCTGCAAATCTACCGCCGACCAGTCGCCGAGTGAAAATCAGGGCAAACCAGGCATTAGACAACTGACTCAGAGCAGGAATGACTGCTTTGTCATAAGATGAATGTCAAGCACAGGAGGAATCTGATCCTAGAACAGCCTTCTACTAGCCCTACTGCTGTCTAAAGTGCCTTGTAGCACTGAGGTTTTAATTTTAGTTCACAGTACGTCATTCTGTGTCCTAAACCACACTGACAAGTCTGTAAGACCATAATTAAGATCTGGATGCTATCTGAGCAGGTGGAGAGAAATTTTGGTGATTTATTTATACAGAATGTATTTTTTTATGTATTTTTACTCCAAACATGTCTTGGCTGATTTGACTACATCTGAGATAAGAGGAAAATATGATTTCTGGATTAACCATTCCTTTAACAACAGGTTGCATGAGTAAAAATGGTGGAACATACCTGCTCTGTTCTCTCTGCCATTTTTCTGTAATCATTAACTCTGCAAAAGAAGACAGAAGAGTTAGAAATACTGCAGTAAACATTAAAATAAACACATTAAAAGAAATAAACCATCAATGCAATGGTTATGTGACTAATTCTAAACTTAACTGAACACCAGCTTATCTAATTTAGTCAGAGCCAAAATTTAACAAAACATTAAATCTTTTAATAACTAAAGTTATAAAGGCGACTACTGACCATGTTTAATGTAAAGCTGATATTAGCAGAGTGAGAGTGAGAGTGAGGTGGGGGAGGGGAGACAGAGCTTGTCTGCATCAGGAGTGTGGAAGCTAATAACTCAGTCACACATAGTGTCCACACTTGTGGACAGTTCATTTAAGGCTCTTTTTTCAATTTTAATAAAATTTAGGATAACTTTTGAATCAACTGAGAACCTAACTGCAGACTATTTTATTAAACTTAAAAAAAAAAAGATATGCAACAGGGCTACACTATGTAAAATTTGTATATTTACAAATAGTATTATAAATGTGTTTATTATTTTATATATATATATATATATATATATATATATATATATATAACATGTTATATAATCATTTATATATTATTTTTAAAAATTTCCATATTACATTTTTTGAAGTATTTCTGTCATACTATTTTAGCCTTTTTTCTTACTCATGGGCAACTTACTCATTTAACTTTTTTTCTAAATAAAAGTAACATTTAAAGCAAATCGTGCAATGTAAAAAAAAGACAATTTTTTAAAATCTAAGTAATTCATGCATGAAAGGGTTAAACTAATAAAAACATGTTTTAAAAGTCACCATCATTACTCAATATCACTTTAACTAACACTGCTGGAGTAATTACCAGTGTGAAAACAGTTAGACAGCATCTCTACACTAACTGAGCAGTAAACTCGCTAGGTTAGCTCATTAGCATGAGAGAAGCTGCACTCACCTGTGTGGATGAGCTGTGTGAGATCTCAGATCCGCGCTGCTGCTGCTGCTGCTGAGCGGGTGGGGGTGGGGCGGGACGAAGCGCCATTTTACTGAACCGATTCTTTCCAACAGCGCTGTTCAACTGATCCAACACACGATTCATCCCATATAGTGCAGTAGTTTAGAAAGGAGTTCAATAGAATCGGTTCGGTGAGAACGATACTGCTCCAATTGTGTACCATTTCACTGAGCTTGTATAGTTAAACATGGACTACTGTCATAAAACATCAAGTTCTTGGTATTTAATAATTAGACAAAATAAAAAGCTGAACATTTCTGACTTTGATTAAACTTCATTGTTTATTGTACTTCATTGTTTTATGACTGTAGCCTATGTTCACACAATATATAATATATAAAAATAGCTGAATTTCAGCTGTATTGGAAAACTAGAAGCAATATAATTTTCAAAGATGTTTTTGATAAATAATATTTTATGTTTACAGGTCAAATTGACCCGTCTTAGTGTTTCAAAATCTAAAAAGATATAGTTAAAAGTATTTTTTGGTATGAAACTTCATTGATTTAACTTATTAAGCCATGCAGAATGAGTGAATAATGAGATATAAACAATGATTATTGGGATTTTTTTGGTTTCTGACACTTTTGGATAATTAAACATGCCCTGGGTCAAATTGACGAGAATCGAGCATAACAGGAGGGTTAAGCTTGTGCCTCAGTCACCCATGTGCAGACATACTTTGATACTTTGTGTGTGTGAGGAGGAGGAGGGGTGTAGGTAAAGAGTTCGAACGTGATTGGAAAGAATATGTAAATCCTCATTATGTTTAGGATTAAGGTTGAGCAAAGGCTTTACAAAAAGTCAGAGATCTGCCCCTGTCTTATAAACACGAGATGAAACCTAAGATGTCCAACATGCCTGCTGAAAAAAAACCTAAGCAAATACCCAGGTGCTCCAGATGCCTAAACCATGGCATTGAAATACCTGTAAAATGGCATAAACGGTATTGCCAGTGGAGACAATGCCAATGCCATAAATGTAAGCTGACAGAAAAGAGGCAGAAGATCGTCGCAGCTAAAAAGGTTATCCGGTACCACCAGGCACTGGAAAAGAATGCTGAAAACTCTGTTCCTGTTTCAGTCCAGTCGTCCATGGGAGCTGATATTGCTACCTCGTCTGCAACCATATCCCAGGTTCCTTCAGTGAATTGCTCCACTATGTCTCTGGACCTTGTTCCTACAAGTGGACAATACTGTGTGGACAATGTGATGCCTGATGTCTCCTATCACAACCCTATCGACCAGCCCTACTTCGACCCAGATAAGTATGAAGACCAGCAGTACATGGCACCAAGCTCTTGCTCCTATGAGGCCCCTGACCTGAACCAGGGCCTCTGCAATGAGGCTTGGACCTTTCCAAACTTCACCCTGAAGAATGACACCTTCCTTGAACTGGAGGCACCAGTTTTGTCCTCCGATGCCACCCTGGACTCCAGCCTGATTAGTATGCTGGTCACCTCTCTGACCGATCCTGAGCCCAAGACAGAGACTGTGACTACTTCCAACTCTAAGTTTCAAACCTTCACTGTTCACTGGAAGTAATTACCTTGACAAAATCATGGCCAGTTGTAACTGTTAGTGAAACTAGGTTAAGTTAGAAATGTCCAAAACCGTATTCAGTCTTTAACGGCCAGAATTCTGTTCAGTGTTAGTCCTTGTTGTTTCTGGGAAGTTGTTAATCAATTCAGATAGCTACTAGAGTGATGCTAAGTGATAACTATAGTATTCTAAGTTGTGGCATATGTATTCCTAGAGTGTTTGTCTAGAAACAAATTGTGAAGTTTTGTGAAACTTTTGCATGCCATAAGTTTCTACATGATTTTAATAAAATTTCATTAAAATAAAATGAAAACATATAAATAAAACAGTTGCATCACTTACATGCATCTTATATGTTAGTGATGAAGGTTTTTAATTGTTTTTTTAAAGACACTGAGAGACTCAGATGTTCGGACAGGCAGAGGAAGTTTGTTCCACCACTTGGGTGCTAGAACAGAGAAGAGCCTTGATGCTCGTCTTCCTTTAGTCCTGGGTGGAGGCTCAAGTCGAGCGAGACTGGTGGCTCGGAAGTTGTGTGGTACAGAGCGGGGTTTGATTAGACCACGAAGGTAGCTTGGGTCTGGTCCATTTTTGGCTTTGTAGGCGAGCGTCAGTGTTTTAAACTGAATGTGGGTAGCTACAGGAAGCCAGTGAAGAGAACGCAGCAGTGGGGTGATGATGAGGCAGCAGTGGGGTGATGTGGCAGCAGTGGGGTGATGATGAGGCAGCAGTGGGGTGATGATGAGGCAGCAGTGGCAGTGGGGTGATGAGGCAGCAGTGGCAGTGGGGTGATGAGGCAGCAGTGGCAGTGGAGTGATGATAAGGCAGCAGTGGGGTGATGATGAGGCAGCAGTGGGGTGATGGTGTGGCAGCAGTGGGGTGATGATGAGGCAGCAGTGGGGTGAGGTGATGATGAGGCAGCAGTGGGGTGATGATGAGGCAGCAGTGGGGTGATGTGGCAGCAGTGGGGTGATGAGACAGCAGTGGGGTGATGATGAGGCAGCAGTGGGGTGATGATGAGGCAGCAGTGGGGTGATGTGGCAGTATTTGGGTTGGTTAAAAACCAGACGGGCAGCTGCATTTTGAATGAGCTGTAAGGGTTTAATAGTGGACATGGGAGCTCCTGCCAGGAGGGAGTTGCAGTCGTCCAACCGTGAGATTACAAGTGACTGCATGAGAATCTGAGTAGCTTCCATGGAGAGAAATGTCTGAATCTTCCTGATGTTGTACAGGAGGAACCGAGACGTTCTTGTCATGTTGGCTATATAAGGAGAGAAGGTCAGCTGGTTATCAAGGATAACACCAAGACTTCTTAACTGATCTGGGAATCATCCAGAGAAATGAGAAGGTCCTGGGTTGGAGATTGATCTCCAGGAATGAGCAACATCTCTGTCTTGCTGGGATTAAGTTTTAGATGATGAGCCGACATCCATTGTGAGATATCTCGCAGACATGCTGAGATGCGAGCTGAGACTTGCGTGTCTGAAGGAGGAAATGACAGAACGAGCTGAGTGTCATCTGCATAGGAGTGGTAGGAGAAGCCATGGGAGGCTATGACCTTGCCCAGAGAGCAGGTGTAGATAGAGAAAAGAAGTGGGCCGAGTACAGAGCCCTGAGGAACACCGGTTGAGAGAGTGCATGGGGGAGATATGGATCCCCTCCATGACACTTGGTAGGAGCGCTCTTCCAGGTAGAAGGCCATCCATTGCCATGCTGAACCTGTTACTCCAAGGTTGGAGAGAGTGGTCAGGAGAATGCCGTGATTCACCGTGTCGAAGGCTGCAGAGAGGTCAAGAAGAATAAGGACAGATGACAGTGTGGCTGCTTTGGCTGCATGAAGCTTCTCAGTAACAGCTACAAGTGCTGTTTCTGTAGAATGTGCTGCCTTGAAGCCAGACTGGTACGGATCGTGGAGGTCATTCTGAGTGAGAAAGGCAGATAGTTGGTTATAGACAGCACGTTCAAGAATTTTGGATAGAAAAGAGAGGAGTGAGACAGGTCTGTAGTTGTTAATGTCTATAGTGTCTAGTGTAGGTTTCTTAAGAAGGGGAATTACCTGAGCCTTCTTAAAAGCAGTAGGGACAACACCTGATGTCAGGGAGTTGTTGATGATGGGTGTGATGAAGGGGATTAGGTCCTGTGA
This sequence comes from Trichomycterus rosablanca, assembly GCF_030014385.1. Taxonomy (NCBI): domain Eukaryota; kingdom Metazoa; phylum Chordata; class Actinopteri; order Siluriformes; family Trichomycteridae; genus Trichomycterus; species Trichomycterus rosablanca. The sequence goes on from NC_086010.1 coordinate 951,531, forward strand.
GATGTCTTTGAGGATGGTATAGGGTCAAGTGTGCATGTAGTGCACCAAGAAGAGTCAGAGGAGTTCCATCTGAAGGGAAGAAACTCAGAAGAACATCCAGCTCTTCTATTCATTTTCCCAATGAGCCAGGTGGTCTGTAAATGACAATGATATGAAGAGTAATTGGAGAAGTAACAGTAATAGCATGAAATTCGAAGGATGAAATGTTAAAGTGAGAAAGATTCACAGTAGTGAATTGCCATTTCTTGGTCAGGAGCAAACCTGTACCACCACCCCTACCAGATCCTCTCGGTGTATGAGAGAAGGTGTAGGCAGAGGATAAGGCTGCTGGTGTTGCTGAGTTCTCGGTGGTGATCCATGTCTCAGTCAGTGCCAGGAAGTCAAGGTTGTGAGAAAGTGCAAAAGCTGAGATGAAGTCAGCTTTTTGGACGGCTGATTGACAGTTCCAGACCCCACCTACCACCACTGTTTGAGACTGAATGTGACTTGTAATGTCTGCAGGGTCTGTGAGATATGAGCACAGGAATGATTGAGTAGCACATGCTGAGAAAAGTTTGGTAAGTGAAACAGATGTCAGAGACTGCTGGTATTTACCCAAAATTAATTGTGAAGTAAGGGTTAGACAGATTAAACAAATCAGACAGACATTAAAACCTAGCAATAGTAAAGACCGTCCGCTACTAACGTCTGTAGCGGAGATTCAATGTATACTAAGGTTAGCCCTGCCCCCAATTGACACCTAGGCTTTTAACAATAGGCCTAACTTAGAACTTAAGGCTAGCTTTAGTTTCTTACAAAGTTAAATTCTAGCACAAGTCAGGCAAGTTACAAGTCAACGTTACAAAGATAGATTTTAACACAAGTTGAAGCAAAGAGTATACTTAAAACAAGAGGCCTACCTTAACCTACAATAGAAATGTACACAATGGAAGACACAAGCACAGTATGTATTCCATTAACCCATGTTTGGTAACTTTAACTAACAAAGCTTTTAATAACAATCACTGATATGAAGTGTCTGGCAAATACAGACATAACACACATGTACATAACACTAACCACCTCAACAGAGGAGTGCAGAACTAGAATGTGTTTTTGTAACCATGAGCAAAAATAAAGAGATTAAGGTTAGGGTTAGTAGTGCAGCTCCACATCTATTACTTCTTTATATACATATTTGGGGTTTTATTGAATTAACCTTGCAGTAATGAAATGATGAAATGAAATGTTAAACATGTCTCTTTTCTACTAAAATACTAAAAATGAACTTCCAAGCCAGGTTATAGTAGATGGAATCGACTCGACTGAATCAATAGATTCTCACTAATGACTATAGGTCTGGGAGAGAGGAATCGACTCATTCAATTGATTCAATCGAGTCGACTCAAGGAGTCATTTCCGTGCAAATAATCGCTAGAGATGAAATGAGTCGATTCGCAGGGTTCAAGAATCAATTGCTCGATTCGGAGCACCAAGTAGTGAATGAACAGAGGCTGCTGGCGCGTTTTTCTGCTCAAAACTCTCTAAACGAGCTGTTTTACTGAACTGTAGTGCGTTACTTTAGTAAATGGACGCTTGTGCATGTTGTTTTGACGGTGTGTTGGGATTGTTAATGCAGGACTGGATCATCACACATGTTGGAGCGCTTCACTCATCATAAGGTAGGACAGTGGGGGTTGATAGGCTGCCGCTGTGCAGTGTAAACTTGCTGGACTTGTGTTCCAGCTGCAGATGTGTTTGTGCTTGTTGTGTGGAGACTGTGCTGTTATACTGGACTGTAATGACCACATGCTTTAAGTGTGTATTGTTGTGTATGTGTGCATTATCAGCTGATCTGGTGTGTTCTGATGGACCTGTTTAGTATGGGGATGATGCTCAGGTACAGTGGTACAGTGGACGGGTTTACCTTACACGCGCTTTACGCGCTTTGCTTTTCGCGGAGAAAACGCCGTGTTTTGACTGACGGAGATTTCAGCCAATCAGAAGCGGTTATTCTACAGACCTGCAGCAGAGCAGACGCTTTACTCAAACATACGGAGCGCTCTAGAACCTGATTGGCTGGAGCCTCTGCTGCTCAGCTGCTATTGCTCAGTCAGCCTGGTGGGCGGGACTTCTGCTGAGCGGAGACTGCTGAGCGGAGTACAATGGCGGAACATCGTTAGCTAAGCTAAATGCTAATGCACTCGGATGAAGTGGCAGACTAAGAGCTGAGCTGGATTGAGTTTGCTGAGGCGCTGGGTGAAAGTGAATGGCTATTTTAGCACTCTGATAAACTCTTGGTTACCAGGAGATGTTTTATAGTACATATGTAGTTGGTAAATAATATATAAACATATATATACACACCACAACCTGTGCAGTGTAGAGAAACCTATTTCAGAAATGGTCCAATTAAGACATGCCTTCTTCCGTCCACTCACACACAATTTGAGTGCTGTTCTTATGCAGAAATTAAAGGGGGCGCTAGCGAGCACTGGTGTGTGTCGCAAAGAACTCATGTTAAGCAGTAAGTGAGGACCTCTGTGAAACCTCACCAGTACCATCAGGGGGGCTGGAGGAGGTGATTGCAATGAAAAAAAAGTGAGGACCAGCAAAATGTCCTCACTTCCCAAAAATGTCCTCACTCGAAAGGTTAAAAACTTGCGCTGGTCCTCACAAGTATAGAAAAACAAACACATATACACACACGTAAACACACACACACACATATACACACACGTAAACACACACACACACATATACACACACGTACACACACACACACACACACGTAAACACACACACACACATATACACACACGTAAACACACACGTAAACACACACACACATATACACACACGTACACACACACACACACATATACACACACGTAAACACACACACACACATATACACACACGTACACACACACACACACATACACACACGTACACACACACACACATATACACACACGTACACACACACACACACATATACACACACACACACATATACACACACGTAAACACACACACACACATATACACACACGTACACACACACACACATATACACACACGTACACACACACACACACATATACACACACGTACACACACAAACACACATATACACACATGTACACACACACACACACATATACACACACGTAAACACACACACACACATATACACACACGTAAACACACACACACACATATACACACACGTACACACACACACACACGTAAACACACACACACACATATACACACACGTAAACACACACACACACATATACACACACGTAAACACACACACACACATATACACACACGTACACACACACACACACGTAAACACACACACACACATATACACACACGTAAACACACACGTAAACACACACACACCACAGTTCACCATTTTACTCTAAATCAATAAACAAATAAAAGTAAGGGTTTAAGGTTAGAGTTAGAATTAGGGGTTAGGTTTAGGGTTTAGGAATTAGATCTGGAATTAGATTTATGGTTTATGGGTTTAGGGTTTAAGGTTAGAGTTAGGTTTAGGGGTTGGGGTTAGGATTAGGTTTAGGGTTTAAGGTTAGGGTTTAAAGTTAGGGTTAGGTTTAAGGTAAGGGTTAGGGTTTAAGGGTAGGGTTTAAGGGTAGGGTTTAAGGTTAGAGTTAGGGTTTAAGGGTAGGGTTTAAGGTTAGAGTTAGGCTTTAAGGGTAGGGTTTAAGGTTAGAGTTAGGGTTTAAGGGTAGGGTTTAAGGTTAGAGTTAGGGTTTAAGGGTAGGGTTTAAGGTTAGAGTTAGGGTTTAAGGGTAGGGTTTAAGGTTAGAGTTAGGGTTTAAGGGTAGGGTTTAAGGTTAGAGTTAGGGGTTAGGTTTAGGATTTAAGGTTAGAGTTAGGTGTATGGTTTAAGAATAGAGTTTAAGGTTATGGTTTAAGGTTATGGTTTAAGGATAGAGTTTAAGGTTATGGTTTAAGGATAGAGTTTAAGGTTATGGTTTAAGGATATTGTTAGGGTTTAGGTTAGGGTTTAAGGTTACAGTTAGGTTTGAGGTTATGGTTTAAGGATAGAGTTTAAGGTTAGAGTTGGGTTTAGGTTTAGGGTTGGGTTTAGGTTAAGAATTAGGTTTAGGGTTTAAGTTTCGGGGTGTGTAACACTGTCTGTACACGGGTTCAGGGTTGAAGGAGTTACTCACGGGGGTGAAGATGTCCTCTCCCTCGCCTCTGAAGTTCCACTCCACGCTGGCTCTGGCCTGCACCTCCCCTCGTAGTTTACAGAAAATGCAGCTGAGCTTGAACTCCTTTCCCACCACCGCCTCCGTCTCCGAGTCCACCTCCACACACGCCGCGCCCCCGAGCCGAGCTGCGGGCACAACACGCTGGCGTTAGTTCGGTCCGGCGCTCGCCACGTCTCCGGGTCCGGGGCGGAGCGTCCGGGGATCACGGTAATTCAGAGGCGACTGGACTGAGATATAAACCAGCTCGTTTCTCCAGTCCGGCGGCTTTGATTTACTCTGATGTGATGGTCTGGTGAGTGATTTCGATTCTGCGGCGTGCAGGCGTGATTATTGGGGCGTGTTCGGGGCGTGGTGCGTGCTCCTGTCGCCCGGATCACTGCATGCTGCTCTTTTTTTTATTTATTTTGCTCCGAGGCGGAGCGTCGTTTATTTCCACTCATGTTTTTTGGTTCTGGTGACGGTAAAATCGTCCGAATCAGGAATTCTGCTCCGGGATCCGACCTCACATCCAACCTCACGGCCGCGACTCGCTCATTCACTGGGTCACGTCGTCAAAATAGAATTTATAGATGGGCAGAAGTATCGGGACGCCTCTTTTAATTACTGAATTCATGTGTTTCAGCCAGAACAGGTGTAATAAATCAATTATACAGGAACAGTTTAGGGAAGGTCCTTCTCAGTTCTTGCATGACTTGCTCTGTAATGAACTGGAACATTGACTGATCGATCAGCACCCTGCTGTACAAATAAATGCAGCACTTCTGATTCTTCAGATTCCCACAGACGCACTCCAAAATCCTGTGAGAAGCTTGTTGTTGTAGCTGAAAAGGTCACACAGAGGTTTTTCTCAGGCGTCCGGATACTTTTTGGTCGGTGAACGGAGCGAGGCGGCGGCCCGTGAAGCTTCTGTGCTGTAGTTCGGACCCTGGCGAGGGATTCTGAGAGGAAATAAATTGCTAGCGGCGGGTGATTGCTAGCGCACGCCGTCCTGCAGGCGCGTGCGGATCATATATAGATTCAGGCATCTATATATGAGTAGCTGAAACCAGGAGGAACACACCTGCGTCTCCCGGTGCGTCCCGTTTAACCTCTGACCTCCGCGGCCACGCCCGCCTGCTTCTTTCGAGCGGAACGCACCGCTCCGGTTAGCATTTCATACCGATTTTCTCCTGACTTTAGAAACATGGCTACGCCGCGTGAGGTGTGAGGATGTGATTTTTGGAAGGAAAGAGAGATGAAAAGAGCGGAGACGTGGACACGCCGCCGCCAGCGCTACGTCAGCAACGGGAAGAAGAAAACAGGGAAGAGAAACAGAGTTAGCCAGACAGGATTAGCATGAGAATTTTCTACAGTTACGCTCTACGTTCAGCCAACGAACTCACCGTGGATTCAGAAAGTATTCAGACCCCCAGACACGACGCTGTATCTTTAAAAATTAATAAAAAAATCAAAACTTAAAATCTCATTTACAAAAACATTCAAACCCTCGGCTGTGGGGCCGCAACCTGGCCTCAAGTGCGTCTAGAATCCAGTGGACTTATATATATATACGGACAAAAGTATTGGGACACCTTCTAATTCTTGAATTTATGTGTTTCAGCCACAACAGTTGCTAACAAGAGAAATAAATATGCTTCCGACTTTGCAGCAACAGTTTAGGGAAGGTCCTTTTTTCTGCTCCAGTGTCCTGCACAGTTCCTGACCTCAGCCCCACTCAACAGCTCTGGGATGAACTGGAACACCGACTTATTGATCAGCACCCAGCCGTACAAATGCAGCTCTTTTGATGCCCTCTGATCGGGCACAAATTCCTACAGACGTACTTCAAAGTCTTGTGAGAAGCTTCTCAGAAGAGCGGCTGTTCTTCTAGCTGGTAGGATCACACAGAAGGTCGCTCTGTTTCAGTACAGTTTGTATTTAAGATGAAACGTCCGATGAGCTCGCAGTCAAGCGTCCGAATACTTTTGGCGGTTTAGTATAACTGTAACGGGGGTGTAAAGTGAGACAGACGTGAAAAACAGAACAGAAGATAAAACACGGCTGATTTAACCCCAGGCTTCAGTGTGTGTGTGTGTGTGTATGTGTGTGTGTGTGTGTGTATGTGTGTGTGTGTGTGTGTGAGTGTGTGTGTGTGTGTGTGTGTGTGTATGTGTATGTGTGTGTGTGTGTGTGTGTGTGTTAGATAGAAAAAATACGACTTCAGAGTCAAAGTGTGTCACTTGCCAATGTGGACTCACTGATTCAATCAATATGGACTCACTCCGAGCAGCATTGGTGATAATAGTAACGAGTTAATCCAACTAAATTCCTTTAATCCAATCTCCCAAAATGAACTAACTGTGTTGATTAAATCATCGAAGTCATCATCATGTATACTCGATCCTGTTCCAACTCGTTTACTTAAAGATTTACTCCCAGCTATTGTAGAGCCCCTGCTTACATTAATCAATGCATCCCTTAGCCTTGGGTATGTACCTAAATTGTTTAAAAGTGCCGTTATTAAACCCCTGATTAAAAAACCTAATCTTGATCCACATGTACTGGCTAATTATAGGCCAATTTCAAAACTTCCTTTTGTCTCTAAAATATTAGAAAAAGTCGTTTCCAAACAGCTATGTTCTTATTTGAATGAAAATTGTATTCATGAAAAATTTCAATCAGGATTTAGACCCAACCATAGTACCGAAACCGCATTAATTAGAGTAGTTAACGAGTTGTTAATGTCTTCTGATAATGGATGTGTCTCTTTTCTTGTTCTATTAGATCTTAGTGCAGCGTTTGATACGGTCGATCATAACATTTTACTGGAGAGGCTAGAAAATACAGTAGGTGTTAAAGGACTCGCACTCTCTTGGTTTAAATCATATCTGACTGACCGCTCGCAATTTGTTTATGTAAATAATAAATGCTCGGAAACTACAAAAGTAAAGTGTGGTGTTCCACAGGGGTCGGTACTTGGACCACTGTTATTTACACTCTATATGCTTTCACTAGGTGAAATTATTCACAAACATGGCATAAAATTTCACTGCTATGCAGATGACACACAGCTGTATATATCAGCCAAACCAAATGATACTGACACAATCAGTAAGATAGAAGATTAAAGTGTAAACGACATAAAAAACTGGATGTCGTGTAATTTTCTTTTACTTAATTCAGATAAAACTGAGGTTTTACTTGTTGGATCTAAAGCTGTGAGGGACGAGTTATCTAACATGGTGCTAAACCTAAACACTTTCTCTGTTACTCCCAGCCCAGATGTAAAAAACTTAGGTGTCACAATAGATTCAGATCTCTCCTTTGATACACACATTAATAATATTACTAGAGTTGCTTTCTATCATTTGCGTAATATCTCTAAAATAAGAAATATACTATCTGTTAATGACGCTGAAAAACTGATCCATGTGTTTATAACTTCTCGGTTAGATTATTGTAATGCTCTTCTAACTGGATGCTCTGGTAGATCCTTAAACAAACTCCAGTTAGTTCAAAATGCAGCAGCTCGAGTGCTAACTAGAACTAGAAAATTTGATCATATTACTCCTGTTCTATCATCTCTACACTGGCTGCCAGTTAAATTCCGCATTGATTACAAAATACTTTTACTAACCTATAAAGCGCTACACGGTCTGTACCACAGTATCTGAGTGAGCTTATTAATTACTACAACCCAGCACGTCCACTTCGTTCACAAGATGCAGGGTTACTTATAGTTCCTAAAATTAAAAAGACCACGGCTGGTGGAAGAGCATTTTCTTACAAAGCTCCACAACTTTGGAATAATCTTCCTGCCTCTGTTCGGGATTCGGACACAGTCTCAATGTTTAAGTCTAGACTGAAAACTCAGGCTATTTTATTTTCTCAGGCTTTTGATTAGTATAGACAAAGGCGCAGAGCTTGGGGGTTCTTGGTCATAGAAACTTGTGGTGATCAGGGATGTTGGGTTGCTGTCGTCCTGCCTCTCTTATCCGATCACTCAGGTTTGATGACGGTGAGGAGGTGGGCGCTGATGTCCTGTGAAAGCCTTCATGACCTTGTTACCTGCTCGCTCTCCCTTTTAGTTATGCTGTAATAATTAGGGCTGCCGGAGTCTAAAACTCTCTGTAAAACTGTTTTACTCAACTAGCATTGTACATTATTAACTACATTCTCTGTTGTTTTACCCCGAGGGCATTCTGATGGAAACCTGTTTACCCGCCGAGGTTAAGGATTAAAGTCGAGACTGCCGG
>NC_086010.1:962500-1140000 GCF_030014385.1 Trichomycterus rosablanca
AAATGCGTGGGTTTGTTTTACTCTTTTTTACCCGATCCTGTCATGGCCAATAGAAGCTTCTCTTCTCTTGAGGAGAGCTGAGGCCGTAACGCATCCTCTCTGACACGCCTGCAGTCCCGGATCGCTTCTTTTTACCTACCAGGGGATGAGGTCTTAGAGAGCACTTTGACCGGACAGCAGGGGTCGCACTTGCACCAGTTATGAGGAACCCTGTTCAGCCATCATCCCTCCCCCTACAGACTCACAGCTAATCGTGTGTCCATGTCCCTCTTTCAATTCAAATTCAGACATACCCAATTCCCTATTGCTTGTGCTTGCTGTTTCCTGGTCAGTGTACAAAGAAACACATGTGCATGAGGTTCCTCGATCGTCCGACCTTTCCTCCCTCAGACACGGCAGGTTGTGTCTGTACAGCGCCCAACACGCCAGCTACGACTCCACCGCTGATCAGAGGGAAGGTTTTTAAATGCCCCAGTACGCCACGCTCCTGATGAGCCGGTGTGGGTGTGGCATGACGTGCCTTGTGTCCCCTTTAACCACTACATACTGGACCAGGGTTGCGGAGGGTTCACTGGACCCAAGGCGTCACACACTCACATCTAGGGTCAGTTAAAAGCAGCGGCCGATCTGCATGTTTTTGGGAGGTGAGACACACAGAAGATTCAAACCCAGGGCTCCAGAATGCCAGAGCTGTGTCACACCCACACCAGTATACCTACATATGCACTAAATAGTCAACTTTAGTTTAGTAAACATGTCAGAAACGTGAGAAACACGACACATGATCCAGTAACGAAGCAGCGTGCCGATACACACCACACCCCAAACATCATTACTCTACATGAACTCAGAGGAATCGGGACTCACCGTGCATCACACACAGCATCAGCGAGAGCGTCACCACCTCCACCACTGCCATCTTCACCCAGGGGCCCACAGTCACGCTCAGAAACCTGCTGGCCGGATCACAGGGGCCTCACAGAGGGGCCCAACAGTGCCGAGCTGGATCAGAAGGCGTCTGGTCTCCGGCAGAGTGCAGTCTGATCAGGATATATATTGATGTAATAATAAAAATGTAAGAATTTTTTCTCCTGACTTGTCTCTACACTTCTCTGGTAGCTGTGCGCTCGATGATGTTTTGATGTTGGTTGGCGTCGCTCTGATTGACGTTTGTCTTGTAGCTGAAAGAATGATCTTATTAGGATCACAGTTTCACCGTGTTCAGCTCTTCAGATGCGAATCCTTGTGTGGATAGAAGACTTGAATTCGTCTGAGGTTTGGAATGAATGGATTGGTGCAGCGTGGAAGACAAGTGATCTGAATTATGGGAAAAGTAAAAGAGTACTCGGGGGAAGAGTGACCTGAGGAGTGGTTGCTCAGAGACTAATTATCAAATGGAAGCATTGGTGTGGATCACTGGTGCTGCTGCTCTTACTGGTTTATGTCTTTGGTTTGATGGTACATTCCTGGTGTGTGTGTGTGTGTGTGTGTGTGTGTATGTATGATTATTGCTCAGTGTTTTTGCTTTATGGAATGAAAGATGCTCTGTAGGGTAAGATGTTCATGTGCTTTAGGTATACATTAAATCAAAGCTCTGATATCACAACTGGTTTGGTTCGGCTGGGTGATCTGGATTCGAGGAGCGTCGTTCCACACATGCGCACATGTTTCATATCTTTACATCACACATATATTTTTCTATATGAAGTCTGCAGGCGTGTTTATGAGGTGTTTCTGATGTCCTGCTCCACCTGATGATCATGCACTGATGCACATGCGCAGATGATTCACGCAGTAAGTTTTGTACAATTTGCGGCGATTATTTGAAGCGTTTTTGCGCATTTACAGTTTCATGGCACAGGCGCATCGTTCATGCATTCATTAAATCTTTAAACGTTCAAATCCAAGAAAGAAAAATAATTAGAAGAATAATTAGAAAGAATCTAGTGCACTAAATACATTCGGTCAATCCTTGTGCTCCATGCTGCCTACCGTGCCCATTACGCGTATGGATTTGGGACCGAGCCGCGACCCTCCCTCTCCTTCTCTCTCGTATTGCGTATTATTGTCGCTCCTTTGATCCTCTGAAATGAAATTATTCCCTTAAAAATGCAGCAAATCTGTGCAGAAATCTGTAATTCCTTTATTCCTTTATTAAATGATGCCAACTTGAGTGATTCTCATAATCCGGAGGAAGGATGACATGCATGATGCGAGAGGAAGGAAGCAACACGCACTGAGAGAGAGAGAGAGAGAGAGAGAGAGAGAGGACGGTTGGGTGGTGGATTGGTGGTTGGGTGGTCTGGAGGAGGGAGGATTAATTGCACCATTGCAGTAGCTGGTAGAAAAGACGCGCACACGCATCACCAAACCTCATTTCTGTTTAAACGAATCCGACACTAACGTGAAACATGGCGTGTGGATTTAATCTCAATCCACTGGGCATCAGGTGAACAAGAACACGGATCGTGGAGCTGAAACAGATCTAAATACAGTACAGGGTCCTAATTTGACGTTTTTCCACTGCACGCCACCTTGTGGTACAGTACAGTACAGTACGCTTTTAACATTCAGTGGTTGTTCTACCATCGCCAACTGATCCATCCTGTACCTGGTACACATGCTAAACTAAAATATAAACCCTGTTAGGCCTTGCATAAAACACTTTTACAGATTTCCACAGAAATTGTTTTAAATGCTTCAATTCGTTTATATTGTCTTGATAGCAGTACAGCTATATGGAAAGCTTCAATTGGCTTCATATAGTGATACCGTAAAAGCATAATATTAATAATAAAAAGCAAAATAAAGTAAGTCAATAAAAAAGTAATTAAGTTCTTATTAGATTAGATTAGATTCAAGTTCATTGTCACTGTGCAGAGTACAAATACAGAGCCAATGAAATGCAGTACAGTAGAACGATGAAGTTTTTAAACACCTCACTGTCACTGCTGGACTGAGAATAGTCCACCAACCAAATATATCCAGCCAACAGCGCCCCGTGGGCAGCGACCTGTGACCACACATCTACAAGGTGGACCAACTAGGTAGGAGTGTCTAATAGAGTGGACAGTGAGTGGACACGGTGTTTAAAACCTCCAGCAGCGCTGCTGTGTCTGATCCACTCATACCAGCACAACACACACTAACACACCACCACCATGTCAGTGTCACTGCAGTGCTGAGAATCATCCACCACCTAAATAATACCTGCTCTGTGGGGGTCCTGTGGGGGTCCTGACCATTAAATAACAGGGTAAAAGGAGCTAACAAAGCATGTAGAGAAACAGATGGACTACAGTCAGTAATTGTAGAACTACAAAGTGCTTCTATATGGTAAGTGGAGCTGATAACATGGACAAGGAGGTGGTTTTAATGTTATGGCTGATCAGTTTATATACAGAGCAGTAGAGTGTAGACTGTAAACTTCATATTATGGTTCATGATTTTGGAAAGGGGTGTACACAAACTTTTGGCCTGCATAATTCAGAAATATAATAAATATAAACTTTATCATTATTATTATTATATTATATGAAATTATTTATTTATTATTCTACATAAACTCACTTATGTCTGTGCGGGTGCGTGACGTCACCAGAACGTCACTAGCAGTAGATCCAACATGGAGGACGGTGGAGTTGTAGTGGAGAGAGCGCCGGTAATATAAGACTTTTAACTCCATTTATACGATTTATTTTTACATTTTATTACCTTTTTATGTTGTTCCAGGTGTGTTTTGTTTGCTGCCGTTATAAAACACGCTGTGATTGTTATTGTTACCGGCGCGGAGCTGCTGCTTCATTCAAAGCGCCGCAAATGCTCCGTCATGCAGTTTAGCTAGCTTAGCCGGTTAGCACGTTTATTTCGTAATTGTGCTCTAAATGTACTTCAGATATTTCACCTCTGGGTTAAAATGATCAGGTTTACTGAGTAGAATCTGTGTTCGAAATTGTATCGGTCGTTCTTTTTTATTTAAGGAAATACTGCCGTTATAATACACCAAGGGTTGTTGTTACACAGTGGGCTGTATGTCAAATGCAGCTATGCTCGATATGTAGTGCACTAAGTAGAACTGATTGTGCTTTTGCTTACGTAGGATATAGTGCGCATGTGTAGGGCTTGAGTAGTAATTTAGTATACAGCCTAAGCGATTTGTTTAGTCGCGTTTTTAACCGAATGTTTAGACAACTAGCCAGCAAACATTGAGAAAATGCATTTTAATACGTTAAATAGTTTCATATTTGTTAAACAAATTAATTTCAGCTTTTCAATATGCTTGAATCTTTTAGCTAGATGTAACTAATCATATAACTGTTAATCACAGCCTGTTTTAGGAACGCTTTACTGGTTATTGGTAGAACCCCATTACTCTGAGAACATCCTCAATTCTTTGCTGCTTGGAATCCACAAGATGTTGGTCCGTGTTGACATGATTGAGTAACAGTTGCTGCAGATTCGTGCTGCCAGATCCCTGTTCCACAACACCCTAAATGTGCTGTTAGATTCTGATCAGGTGACAGGGGAGGTCACTGATGTACAAATGTCAAGTTCATGAAATCAGTCAGAGATGATTTGTGGTTTGTCTCATAGTGCATCATCATCATTCTGGCTCTTGTCTTCATACAAGTACACAACTCTGGATGTTCTGGATGGGATGGGATGGGATGTTTTGGTGTCTAAACTAAATATTGTTCATGATTTTGTTCCTGACAGGAGGATGTTCCTGCCGTGCTCAGCTCACGGCCCCATACCGCCCTGTCCTTCCTGGCTCCAGAACCTGAAGACCTGGAGGATCTGTACAGCAGATATAAGGTGGGTTTGGAAATATTCGTTTGGTGTTTTTACTGTTGAACTTGTATAATTTTCTCAAGCTTTTTATTTTTAAGCTTTGCTGTCTGTTCCGTCCATGTTCAGTCTGTCTTGTGTAATAGAACCAGTTTTATTCTCGTTAAGATTTCAAATTAAATTTTTGCCAGTTTTGGTTTGTTTGACTGGGTGACTTAAAGAAGCCACCCAGCAGAAACTGAATTTTCAGGTGTTATGTTTACTTGTTTGGCACAAAGAAATAAATTGGACCTTATAGGGTCATAGGCAACTGGAGAAGCAATGTTGTGCTGTTCACATGAACGATGATCAGAGCTGTGCTGCTACTCTGGAGATCAATGAACAAATCTTTAAATGATGCTAATTACTATAGGATAACCCCCCTCCAGTAATGGTGAGTGTATTTTGCCTTCCCCTGCATACACTGTAAACCTGAAGCTCAATTTCATACTGCATACACAGTTGCCCAGTCATGCTTGAGCGGGAATGGACACGTCCCTAATTGTACCCCAAAAATTACATGAAAAACACATGATTTTATTTTGTGTATTGAGTTTATACACCATGGCTGGGAGGGGCGTCCTCATATTTATTGATTATCACGTTCTCAAAGCTTCACAACCCCCTGTGTGACCCCCCCCCCTCTTGCTGTGTCGCTCCTGTCTCTCTGTGCTGTAGAAGCTGCAGCAGGAGCTGGAGTTTTTGGAGGTGCAGGAGGAGTACATCAAAGATGAGCAGAAGAACCTGAAGAAGGAGTTCCTCCACGCTCAGGAGGAGGTGAAGAGGATCCAGAGCATCCCCCTGGTCATCGGCCAGTTCCTGGAGGCCGTGGATCAGAACACGGCCATCGTGGGCTCCACCACAGGTACGTCTACGTTTTCGGCATCCGATGCGAGCAATTGAGGGTTAAGGGCCTTGCTCAAGGGCCCAACAGTGACAACCTGGTGACTATTTACCCGCTACAACTGCCCCTCTTTGTTTTTCTCGCCCGGTCTAATCGTTGCTGGTTCCCCTGCTGTGATCCTTGCCACCCCGTGCTGGTCGATGAGAGCCGAGACTATCACACATCCCCTCGCACAGGCACGCAGTCGCCAGCTGCATCTTTTCACCCGTCAGCGGTGGACTCTCAGAAAGCAGACACACTATGAAGTGTAGTTGCCTTGACCAGGCATCAGAGGGCGCTACTGTCACATGTTTGTGTAGGAATTCGGCACTGGCAGGTGAAAAGAAGTGCCACTGATTGGACGCGTATCATACAGGAATTGGATATGACTAAATTGTGAGAGAAAGGGGGTAAAATACAGAAGGAAAAGCCCTGGTGCTTCAGTGCTACCCTGTGCTACCCTGCGCGTGGATTTATGAAGCTCAGGGATGTTCTTCTCTGCCCCGTGCTCCAGGTTCGAACTACTACGTGCGGATCCTGAGCACCATCGACAGGGAGCTGCTGAAGCCCAACGCCTCGGTGGCCCTGCACAAACACAGTAACGCCCTGGTGGACGTCCTTCCCCCGGAGGCCGACAGCAGCATCATGATGCTCACCTCAGGTACGGTTCCTCTCCGTCTGCACCTCGTCTGATTTTTCGGCCCGATCGAAGCTGACCTTCGTCCTCGTGTCGTGTCTCTGAACGAGCAGATCAGAAGCCGGACGTGATGTACGCCGACATCGGTGGGATGGACATCCAGAAGCAGGAGGTGCGGGAGGCCGTGGAGCTGCCCCTCACACACTTCGAGCTCTATAAACAGGTGAGTGAGTGCGCCTGGACCTCCCACAGTACAAAAACACAGATCCTCCTGTACTGACTGATAGAAACGTTAGGTGTATAGTGTAGAGGTGCGAGGGCGCCACCATGTGTTCCTACTTTTACAGTAGGTTTTTTTTTAAATCTATTTCCAGATTGGCATCGACCCGCCCAGAGGGGTTCTGATGTACGGACCGCCCGGCTGTGGAAAGACCATGCTGGCTAAAGCCGTCGCTCACCACACCACAGGTACTCTAGCCACTCCACCAGGCTGAAGTCATTTCTCATTACTGTTGTAATAGTGGCCTCTGGTGGCTGGTTGAGGCGCTGCACAGAGATGGTGAATAACTGAGAGCAGTGCCCGTACAGTATAAGAGTAAAGGACAGCAGGCTTTGGCCAACTAGGTAAATCTGGTTACCTGGAGATGGACATGGGTGGTATGAGGGCACCTGACCATGGCACCAGGATGCAGCTGATAGATGTCTTGGTATTATGTGTAGCTGATTCTGTTTGGCATTAACGCTGTGTGTGTGTGTGTGTGTGTGTTTAGCGGCGTTTATCCGAGTGGTGGGCTCCGAGTTTGTTCAGAAGTATCTGGGCGAGGGGCCGCGGATGGTACGGGACGTGTTCCGACTGGCTAAGGAGAACGCCCCGGCCATCATCTTCATCGACGAGATCGACGCCATCGCCACCAAGCGCTTCGATGCACAGACCGGAGGTAGCGGTTCATAATCAGTCCAGACTGACTTATACTCTGTGTGGCCGAAAGTATTCGGACGCTCTTCTGAGAAGCTTCTCACAAGACTTGAGAAGTATGTCTGTGGGAATTTGTGACCGTTCAGGAGTACAAAAGGGCATTTGTATGGCTGGGCACTGATTGATCAGTTGGTGTTTTGGGTTCATACCAAAGCTGTTCAGGCCAGTGTAGTTTATTTATACCAATGCACAGGGCCACAGCTATCCTGAAACAGGAAAGGGCCTTCCCTAAACTGCTGCTGCACATTTGGAAGCATATCACTTCCTTTATATGATTGATTTATTACACCTGTTAGCGACTGTTGTGGCTGAAATACACGAATTCAATCATTAGAAGTGGCGTCCCAATACTTCTGTCCATATAGTGTAAGCTTTTAAATAGATCGTGTATTTATGGGCGTGTCTCGTCTCCAGCTGATCGAGAGGTGCAGCGGATCCTCCTGGAGCTGCTGAACCAGATGGACGGATTCGACCAGAACGTGAACGTGAAGGTGCGTGAACGCCGCCGCTCCTGTGATCATGTGACCTACGCAAAGGAGTAAACATCACGGGTGGTGACCTGTGACCCTGACCAGGATAAAGCAGTTGATTAAAATGACAAGGGAAAGTGTGTTAAGAAACCCTATAGACCAAGCTCCGTCCTCTTACTATCTGGGGTATCTGGGCAACCCCCAACCCCACCCCAAACGTTCCAAGACCCACTGTGGCCGTGTTAAACCCAGGTTAATACCCTATACAGTCTACATGTGTTTCCTATGTGTAGACACCTATTTTTGTTCCTACAGGTCATCCCCTGTGTTTTGGGGTCACCACAGCGGATCATTATGGTCTGCATACCTGGGATTAGAACTGGCACTGAGTGGCGTAGCGGTAAATCCCTCTAGCCCTGCCGTTGGTTGATTGGGCGTTTACGTACAGACGTGATTATAGCTAAGCCTGGTGGGTAGGGGGTGAATAGTGTTCGGTGGTCAAGGCCCTGCATTGAACTGGTGTCCTTTCCTGTCAGGGCTGTGTTTATGCATTCTGTGTAAACCGGACCCACTGTGACCCTGACCAGGATAATGCTCTGGTAAAGCATGAGAATGAAATAAAATCTAAATTCACGTGTTCTTGGTGCAGGTGATCATGGCCACTAACCGAGCCGACACTCTTGACCCGGCTCTCCTGCGCCCGGGACGTCTGGACCGTAAGATCGAGTTTCCTATGCCGGACCGGAGACAGAAACGTCTGATCTTCTCCACCATCACCAGCAGTATGAACCTGTCCGAGGAGGTGGACCTGGAGGACTGTATCCTCACCACATGACTTTATAATTCTCGTTACGCCGTCTTTGTGTTGTTTGTACGACCTGGGTCGCTTTTACGGCGTCGTATCAAACAGTTCGTCTCACTGGAGGAGCTTTGAAAAGGGTCAGCGAACAGCAAACTGGGTCAAAGATCAATCAAACTCAGGAAGGCGTGTGTATGAGCCCTTAGCGGGGGCGTCTACATACTTTTGGTCATCTAGTTTCGATTGTAAAGGTGGGGCATTAAGATACAGTACTGATGTGGGTACCAGAAGGGTACTAGTTCTAGTCCACTGTGTGGCGTATCTGCCGCTTCGTATTTACATGCCAGTCTGCCCAGTACACAGTCACTGCTCGGCCCATGTCAGCAGGGGGCGCTGTCGCGTCGTGTGTAGCCTCTTCACTCACAGCGAGAACAGCGACTCCTACTGACGGGTCGAGGCGTTAGCACGAGAGACAGAAACATGAGGGAGGAGGGAGGTCCGGTCTGCGTGCCGAGACTCTGGGGTATAGATGCACAGGGGATGCGAGTATATCTAAACTCAGTGTGTGTGTGTTGTGTGATTGTACTTTCCTTGACCGGTGTGTAGATGTCGCACGGCCGGACAAGATCTCAGGAGCAGATATCAACTCCATCTGTCAGGAGGTGAGTCTCACTCGTACACGCGGGTTATAGAAATAGGGTTTAGTGTCTGCGCCGTAGGGTGCGCCTGGCCTGGTCAAATTGCTGTGCACGGTCACATGACGGGATTGTGCTCAGGGGTCCAGGTTTGTGTCCGTCACAGGGCATCCCGCTGTCTCGGGGGCCGCCACACAGCTACAGAGGTAGCTCAGTGGTTGAGGTACTGGACTAGTAATCAGAAAGTTGCAGGTTCAAGCCCCACCACCACCAAGGCCCTTAACCCTCGATTGCTCAAACTGTGTTCAGTCGCTTTGGATAAGAGCGTCTGCCAAATGCCACAGATGTAAATGTTCAGAACTCTGTTAGTTGCCTCACTGATTGTGACCCCTGTGCCGTAGACATTCCAACACGCTGCCCAACACTTTTGTCTTGACCGTGTCGTTCTCTCTTGTCGTTCTCAGGCGGGCATGCTGGCGGTGCGAGAGAACCGCTATATCGTCCTGGCTAAGGATTTCGAGAAGGCCTACAAGACGGTCATCAAGAAGGACGAGCAGGAACACGAGTTCTACAAGTAGATCTTCAGCCCCGCCCTGATTTATTACTTTTCGGGCTTTATTTGTACGTGTGGCGTCGACGTCTTCGCGTCTGTACTCGAACCTGCTGGGTTTATCAGTACAGGAATATAAACACACACACACACACACACACCACATAATACACACTTCAAAGAGATCCAATAAAATGTTTTTCATAAAGATAATATAAATACACTCTCATTTCTGTATTTTCAACTTGTTCATGTCCTTATTATTAATGGAAACTGTTAGTAATTGTCTTTGTGCCGGAGCTCCGTCTCGTTTTTATAGTTTTGTGTGCGTTTCCTTCAAGCCGCCAGCAGGTGGCGCACAAAGTTCATACAACAATTCAATTTCTGTGCGTTTTGCCGTCGCTTTATCCTGGTCAGGGTTGCAGTGCGGACCCTCACAGGTGGTCTGGATTGTGGGAGGAAACCGGATCACCCGGAGGAAACCCACACAGACACGTGACACGGAAAGAACTCGGGCTGCCTGGCAGGGGAATCGAACCCAGGACCTTCTCGCTACCTCGTTCCGATTCTGGAGAAGCGCCACTGTGACCTTGATCAGGATAAAGCGCCGGTAAAACATGAATATGTAAGAATGCTTAACGTCTGCCTCGTGCATAACATCCATGCTGACCAAGGAGAGCCACAGACTAGCACACGCTCCATCCTGGGTGCAGCACCAGCACACACATGCGTTGTTTATTTCTATTTCTTATGATAGGGGTTATTAATTATTCTTTTTTTTTTATTCCCACTTATACCAATAAACATGATCCTCCAAAGGTACAAATAATATCTAGTAGTTTATAATTAATAATAAAATCTTGCTCATGTTTATTCTGAGTGCCATTTCTTTTACCATGGAACTTCAAATTCTTCCTTCTAAGTTTAGGTTGTCACCTGTTTGGGGTGTGTTTGCACCCCTGTGTCCTGCTCTGGGTCCCACACTCTTCACTTAGGCCTGAGAAGGTTCCAGAGGTTCATGAACAGTAGAGAATCGGGATTGAGAAACACTGGAGCTGTAAATATAAAGCTTATGGCGTTTTAACGTTCTGTGGTTCCAACTTATTTTTCCTCCTCATTTGGTTAGGAACTCAAATATACACCGATTAGGCATAACATTATGACCACATTATGACCATTATGTCCTAGTATTGTGTTGGTCCGCCTTTTTGCTGCCAAAACAGCCCTGACCCGTCGAGGCATGGACTCCACTAGACCCCTGAAGGTGTGCTGTGTGGTATCTGGCACCAAGAGGTCAGCAGCAGATCCTTTAACTCCTGTAAGTTGTGAGGTGGGGCCTCCATGGATCGGACTCGTTTGTCCAGCACGTCCCACAGACGCTCGATTGGATCGAGATCTTAACCAGCATGAACTTCTTCAGCAGTTTGAGCTACAGCAGCTCGTCCGTTGGATCGGACCGCACGGGCCAGCCTTCGCTCCCTACATGTATCAGTGAGCCTTGGCCGCCCATGACCCTGTCGCCGGTTTACCACTTTTAATAGATACTGACCACTGCAGACCGGGACACACCCCACAAGAACTGCAGTTTTGGAGATGCTCTGACCCAGTCGTCTAGCCATCACAATCTGGCCCTCAGATCCTCACGCTCGTCCATTTTTCCTGCTTCTAACATCAACTTTGAGGATAAAATGTTCACGTGCTGCCTGATATATCCCCCCCACTAACAGGTGCCGTGATGAAGAGATAATCAGTGTTATTCACTTCACCTGTCAGTGCTCAGAATGTTATGCCTGCTCGGTGTAAATAATAATGTATAAATATTAATACAGCAAATATAGGCAAGGCAAGGCAAGTTTATTTGTATAGCACCTTTCATACACAGTGGAAATTCAAAGTGCTTTACATAAGGAAAAATTAAAAGCATTAAAACATTCCTGAGATCTAGAACCTCAGAAAGACTTCTTGCAAACATTTAGTTACAATTAAGAGAATATGAAATTCAAACGAGAGATAAAATTAAGAACATGAAAAATTAAAAGAAAATATTGTAAAATATACCCTACAATTTGGGAAATACGAAATTAAAACGAGAGATAAGCAATTAAAACATGAAAACTAAAAGAAAATATAGTAAAATATACAAACTAACTAACACTGGAGGTCATGTCATGTTCCGGCTGTCAGGGTTGCTGTATTTTATTATAAAATAATGATTAATGAGCTGTTATTCTTCTCTCTTCAGTAGCTGACGCTGGTTTGATCCTGTGCCACCCTAAACGAGGGCAGAATATCATTTTTTAAAGTGACCACTCATTATTTACACTGGTGTTTCCATCAGGGAGGATTAAACTGAGGTAGTTCTGAGCTTTTGTTGGTGAGACACGCCTGTACAACTCACCGGTGATCTCAGATCCACTAATCCTGAGTAAACTTTATATAAAAGTTCTGATCAGCTCTGAAATATTTACCGTTACGGTGCCAACCGGACGTGGGCGTCTGATAACGACAGAAACGAACGTCACTCAGTGAAGGTGGAGATAAGAACATGGAATAACCTTTAGTCTTATTCTTAATGGTAAACCAGTTATAAAATCCTCTCAAATCAACTACATGTAAAGAAAATGTAGAGTATTGATGTTAGAATGACAGAATCATAAAGTATATTTAATTATTTGATTATTCATAATGCTGTGTCTGTCCATAACGTCCCACTGGAACCTCTGATGTTTTTCTACAGTGTAATTATAATATAATATAATGTTTTTACCAGTTAGTTTGGTATTTAATCTTTTAATCCTGCTGTTAAATAATAATAAATAATAATAATAAGTCTTAAGAGCTGTCGAATTCC
Organism: Trichomycterus rosablanca; assembly: GCF_030014385.1. NCBI lineage: Eukaryota > Metazoa > Chordata > Actinopteri > Siluriformes > Trichomycteridae > Trichomycterus > Trichomycterus rosablanca. The sequence goes on from NC_086010.1 coordinate 975,129, forward strand.
AGTCTCAGCTGTCTATCGATTGGCCTGCCCCCCCACACAGACGGGCTGTGCCTGATGGAAAGAAAGGTTGAATTGAATGGGTTCTTCAATTGCAACTTTTGGCTGGTTGAAGAAGCCTGCATGAGAGACGGTTGATTCACAGATGTAAGTGCGTGACTCCGTACGCCATTCTGCTCTCTGTGAGAGGAGGAGGCGCTCGCCGGCCTAAGGTTCTCCTCGATCAGGGTGGGGATCTGCAGAAAGCAGAAAAGACTTTTACTAATACAGGGTGTTAATTAAATTTTACTCACGACTTGATTACCGCTCCGCCCGTCCTAAAAACTCGCCCTACGGCTTGGGGCAGGGTTTCACAGCTCCAGTCCTGAAGTAGCAGTGCTTCAGGTTTTTCCTGCTTCAAACACACACACTCCATTAAACCCCCACAAAGACGTGACATGAACCTTGGACCACAGCACCCTCACCCCTCACCACAACCAGAAGTGCCAAAAAACTCAGAACAAAGAGGAGCAAGGATCCACCTTTAATTTTGATGTGTTGGGTTTTAAACACGTCTGTAATCACAATATCTGCACTTTACAATGTTTAAATGTATACACAGATCAGTCATAACATTAAAACCACCTCCTTGTTTCTACACTCACTGTCCATGTTATCAGCTCCACTTACCATATAGAAGCACTTTGTAGTTCTACAATTACTGACTGTAGTCCATCTGTTTCTCTGCATGCTTTATTACCCCCTTTCACCCTGTTCTTTAATGGTCAGGACCCCCCACAGAGCAGGTATTATTTAGGTGGTGGATGATTCTCAGCACTGCAGTGACACTGACATGGTGGTGGTGTGTTAGTGTGTGTTGTGCTGGTATAAGTGGATCAGTTTTTAAACACCGTGTCCACTCACTGTCCACTCTATTAGACACTCCTACCTAGTCGGTCCACCTTGTAGATGTAAAGTCAGAGACGATCGCTCATCTATTGCTGCTGTTTGAGTCGGTCATCTTCTAGACCTTCATCAGTGGTCACAGGACGCTGCTCACGGGGCGCTGTTGGCTGGATATTTTTGGTTGGTGGACGAGTCTCAGTCCAGCAGTGAGAGTGAGGTGTTTAAAAACTCCAGCAGCGCTGCTGTGTCCGATCCACTCATACCAGCACAACACACACTAACACACCACCACCATGTCAGTGTCACTGAAGTGCTGAGAATCATCCACCACCTAAATAATACCTGCTCTGTGGTGGTCCCGTGGGGGTCCTGAGCATTGAAGAACAGGGTGAAAGGAGCTAACAAAGCAGTCAGTAATTGTAGAACTTCAAAGTGCTTCTATATGGTAAGTGGAGCTGTCTTCCCATCAGTTGTTGATGGCAGGAATGTTTTAGGATGGCAAGAACCCAAATCCCCCCACACCCCCCCGAGTCCAATTCATGTCTACGAGCTTGGTTTTGAACATTCTGATCCCAGCTCGGCAGCTTTAGGTTCTGAAACATTCACACCATTGAGCAGACTTACAGTTGTGACAGTTAAGGGCCTCGATCAGGGGCCACAGGGTGCAGGTTCAGCAGTGGTGGAACGTTCGGAGACATCCTCGACGAAGCTTCGAACGAATCGGTACAGAATCGACTCAGCGTGTCGACTCAGCGTTTCCACATCGCTACCACGCGCTCTCAGCACAACAAACGCCAGCACTTCCGGTGTGTTGAGAGGGTGAAGCTGAGCTGACGGGGTGTTTTTTCGCTCAGCCAGATTTTCACTGATAAATCACACAAATACCGCCCGAATCTAACAGGTAAGGCTGTCTAAATACTTTTACTGCTGTGTTTAGGGGTTTGTGTTGTGTTTAATGTGGTAAAGGTCGGTTTTATCAGCTGGATCTTTAGTGCTAATGTTAGCCGCTGTTTCTTCAGCGGTGCTGCGTTCAACTACCAGCCCGCACTGTGTAATCAGTCTGAATTTAGTGTTAATATGGGTTTTTAAATGATTTTTCGTTGTCACCTGGATAGTTAGAATGTTTGTGTGTTTGTGATCTGGTCCTGAAACTGATTAATTTAGGTGTTTACTTTTACTCCTGTAACTTTTTTGGAAGTTATCTTTCCGTGTTTTGCTCTGTTTTCTAGTTCCTGGTGGAAATTATGAACACATCATGTTTATATCATAGTGTTGAAGTCGCTGTTATGTCATTTTTACTTTAAATAAGCAGATAAAATGAGAGATTGTTGATGTAAACTCATTCTGACGGAACATCTGGAGGTGTTGAAAGCTTTTTGAGGCCATTTCACTTTCTCCTGGCTTCTGAATTCCTCATTACTCATTACATTACTATTATTATGATTGACCACAGCTGCTGACTTTCCTGTGCACATATAAAAAGTGCTAGTTCGAGTGCAGCCATTGTGTGGGTTTCCTCCGGGAGCTCCGGTTTCCTCCCACAGTCCAAAGACGTGCAAATGATGTGAACTAGGGATGCTATATTGTCCATGATTGTGTTTGATATTAAACTTGAACTGATGAATCTTGTGTAATGAGTAACTACCGTTCCTGTCATTAAGTGTAAAACATGACGTTATGATCCTAATAAATAAATAAATACCCAGAAAGTTAATCATAGACGATACCTGGAATTTGATGTCTTATCGTTTCTTGGCAGGTTTAGATATTTTTCCAACAGTAACGTGGCAGATATTTTGCCAGATGCTTAAATATGAAAGTAGGACCTCGAAATATTAGATAATAATGATTTAAAGCTATAAAATAATAATAAAGTTTAGTTTTGGGTAGCACTGTCGCCTCACAGCAAGAAGGTCCTGGGTTCGATCCCCAGGTGGGGCGGTCCGGGTCCTTCCTGTGTAGAATTTGCATGTTCTCCTCGTGTCTGTGTGGGTTTCCTCCCACAGTACAGAGGCGTGTAAGTGAGGTGAATAGTTCATGACTGTGTTCAGTATTAAACCTGAACTGGTGAATCTTGTGTAATGAGTAACTACCGTTCCCGTCATTAATGTAACCAAAGTGTAAAACATGACGTTACAATCCTAATAAATAATTAAATAAATGCTTTATTCTCACGCCAACCGGCTTCTTACTCACATCGTAAGTGTTCAAATGAACAACCTCGTTTTTTGTCTCGTTATAAGATAAGATAAGAGATAAGATTAGATGACTTTACTGTTATTGCAGAGTGTACAACGAAATTGAGCAGCAATCCAACAGCGCTTTCACATACAATAAGTAAATATAGGAACAAGAAGTATATACATATACACAACACACACGTATGTGTGCCTAAATATAAAGAATCTTAAATATAATATTGTATCTTAAATATAAAGACTAAGATGGTAGCAGTGGGGTATTGCACATGCCCTGAGTAGCTTAGATATTGCACTGAATATATTGCACAGTTTAAGTAGAGTTATTCAGTGTAGAAATTAGAGATGCATGAGTACCGATACTGGTGTCGGGTATTAGCCCGATACCGCGCTCATTAACTCGTACTCGTACTCGCAAACGAGGCTCCGATACTAAACATCCGATACCTTGTGCCTAGTGCACGTTGCTGCGTTAAAGCATTGAATTATTCTCACTGACCGCACGCTCACACGCACGTTTAATGTTATTTAGTTCCGTTTGACAAAAAAAACCCCTTAAAATAGAGCTAACAGTGAAGATAACCGGTTACAAAAGCAGCGACCGCTGTTATAGGACGTGTTTGTGTCTTTAATACTCTGTTCACAGTGTCGATACAAGTGATTCAGGAGTCGACTCATTGTAAGCGCAGCGTAAGTTTCTTTTCTCAGTCATCTCTCCGTGTTTACTGTTATAATAAATGATGCGGTTGTAAATAAACACCAAATACTACAGAACATTCTGTGTTAAGCTCAGGCTTAATTATACTGGTTATTACCACAGAGCGGGAGCCGACTCAGAGTTTGCAACATGCAATTTTTACCTAACTGTAACCTAACTTTTATGTAACCTGTGGGGTGCGGTTGGGGGAGTTCTTGTCTTGTGGGGGGCGAGTACCTGACCAGGGGGTGTGGCGGCATTGCGAGGTTTTTTTTTACTTCTAAAACTAAAACAATTCATTTTTTCACCCACAGGAGACATACAGTATCTCATTAGTCTAACTGACCACACACACACACACACACACACACAGGTTTAATGTTATCCAGTTCAGTCTGAAAAAACCTTAGAAATAGGTCTAACAGTGAAGATAAACCGCTGACAGAAGCAACGACGTGTGTGTGTGTGTGTGTGTCTTTAAGAGAGACGCTCTGTTCACAGTATCGATATAAGTGATTCAGGAGTCGGTTCATTTTATGCGAAGCGTAAGTTTCTCTTCTCAGTTATCTCTCCGTGTTTACTGTTATTAATTAATGTCGTGGTTTTAAATAAACACCAGCTACTACAGAACATTCTGTGTGACTCTCTTACATTAAAAAGCTTCATTAAACCGAGTATTAGCACAGATCTGTAACCGAGTCAGACTCGTTCCGTCTGTGGAGATAAAAGTTTTCTGTCAGTCAGAGCAGATGATCCTGAACTAATGAACTTAGTAATGAATAAACTTTTGCCTCTGATTGGCTCTGTAACGTTTTCTGTTCTCATCTACATCAAAAGCAAGAACCGCTTACGATTTACCAAAGTGAACCAGGAGTTTATATAACGTAGGGCTGGACCATATGGCTAAAATTTATATCACGATATAACTCCTATTTTCGGTCGATACGATATAATCTCGATATCGATATGGATAATTCTGAATAAAGCTGAATACACGACTGAATCAGTCCTTCCTCTCTTATCAGCTATTTCATCTGCTTCTTTTTCAACTGTGTACAGTGGCGGAGCCAGACAATTTCCATAGGCGTGGCCAGACTGAGACCATCGCTCACACAGGGGCGGCACAGAAACTGTCTGATACCTTATTTTTTTGTATGTGGCAAGTAGCTGTTGATCTAGTAATGTTTTGGTCACTCACTTGTTTACCTATACAGGCAGTGAATGTCATGTAGAATTACATCAAGCCCAGCATCATAAGCTTTTTATTTTTTTTCTCATTTTCCCTGACAAGTAAAAAACTAAAATATAGCTTATAACCTTAACATTACGAGGAAGAATTTCAAAGATATTCCTTTGCAATACTTGATCATTTGACTTCAAACTTGTGTGACCTGATGAGACTCATCTGAACCCCAGAACATGCCAGTGTGAACGCATGGAAAACTAATTTTAATTTTCTTTCAAGAATATGACACATTCTGACCGACACTATTAAGCCAAATCAGCATTGAAAATTCACTTTACTTTTAATATCCTTCTACAATGCTGGGGCTTCTTAACACTGAATATTTTCTGTTAAATAGAAGTGTTATTTAAATTCCATTAAATTGTTTTTCGGAGAAAAAACGCCAAATTTAGAGGAAAACCGCCCAATCTGGCAACAGTGGAACACGCAGAGCCCGTTGGTGCCTTTACTCTTAGCACGCCACAACTAATAAGTATTATAACTTAGTATAACTACTAAATATCATTAGTACTCAGTAGTAGTACTTCTTCTGTAATTGTGTTGGTGGTTGACATTTATGTTGAGTGTTTGATGGAGAACTACTTGAGGTGCGCTGTTGAATTGCGTCCCTGTAACACCGGCAAAGCTGACGTAATATATATCGTTCGAATTTGTTTAAAAATCATATCACCGTTATTGAAACATTTTCTATGGCGATATATATCGATATCGAATTATTGTCCAGCACTAATATAACGTGCTGATAGAATCGACTCAGATGGGATCTGGTTGAATGATCTTTTTGAAGTAAATATTTCAATCAGCAAAATTGGTTGTGAAGTGCGATGGTTGATGAATGGTGACGCGATGGTCGGCGCTCTGTAGCTCAAAGTCTGGATCGATCCACTGAGCTGTTAAGCTTAACATGGAGGTGATCTTTATACATCACGCCATCGGATCTGCTGAATTTAGGAAATATCCACCCATCGCCGATATTTTGATAAAAAATCGGCCGATTTCGATACACAGCCGATCGATCCTCCCGTCTCTAATAAATACAGTAAAAATAATCGAGTTAGTTTGTGGTTTATTTGTTGCATCTCTTTGATAAGTATTAAAACACACAGTTAGACCCATGATGAGCTTCTTTCTACACTCAGGACTTCTGAGGAACAAGCCACCTTCCGCAGTGCCCGTGTTGTGTTAGTTTGTTTAAATGCAAAATCATGAAACATTTATGACTTCAGGACTGATCGTCATCGCTCTCTTCACAGCGCGGCTCGTTGTGTTTACAGACCTTTACTGGTTTCAGTTGTCCAGCCCTGAACAAATACTGGAACCCAGAACCCATTAGTCAAAATGTCTTTTTGTTCTTTTTGTTCTTTTTGTTCTTTGCTCGATCGCTTACAGTCGTGATCCTGCTGAATTTGATGGAGTTGATCTATCTGACTCCGTGCGCACCACCCACTCCGGTTTGAGAACGGCTCCAGGCTGGAACGTTCGTCTTCTGACATGTGGGCGCTCGGTTGGTGCAGGCAGCTGTTCCCCCTCTGGCCTTCCCTCCCCCCGTCGTGTCAGGGCGGTGGCACCGCTCAGACACGGTCTCCCCCCCCCCCCCCCCCCCGTTCACAGGTGCAGTAGAAGACTGTAAGCAGTCCGGCGCTCACTCTGGAGGCTTGTTCTGCTCTCGTTCTCTCTGAGCTTCACGACTCGGATCCCTGAGGAGATCATCGCCCAGATACACAACCCAAACACTCGGTTACCATCATCACCACCTCTCAGTCCCAGGTGGACCAGACCCACGGGTGCTTACCTCCGAGCCTTGCTGTTTGATAGATCCCTCACCCTCACACGCACCACCAGATCCACATCTAATAGATCCCTCACACGCACCACCAGATCCACATCTAATAGATCCCTCACACACACCACCAGATCCACATCTAATAGATCCCTCACCCTCACACGCACCACCAGATCCACATCTAATAGATCCCTCACACGCACCACCAGATCCACATCTAATAGATCCCTCACACGCACCACCAGATCCACATCTAATAGATCCCTCACCCTCACACGCACCATCAGATCCACATCTAATAGATCCCTCACCCTCACACACGCACCATCAGATCCACATCTAATAGATCCCTCCCCCTCACACACGCACCATGAGATCCACATCTAATAGATCCCTCACCCTCACACGCACCATCATTTACTGCCACAATCACAGCAGTAAATCTTGTCTTGTTCTATAAATATTGGTGGAGTGCTGATATGGGGATTTGTGACGTGTTTTATGTTTGGGACGTGATGAGATTTTTAGTTAATAGTTAAACACATGCAGTGTTTACACAAAGCTAAACAAATCATGACACCTGCTTCTGCCCGACACGACGTCCTGCTGTGTATCCGTGCAAAATATCATGAAGTGTGTGTGTGTGTGTGTGTGTGTGTGTGTGTGTGTGTGTGTGTGTGTGTGTGTGTGTGTGAGTGTGAGAGAGAGAGAGAGAGAGAGTGTGTGTGTGTGTGTGTGTGTGTGTGTGTGTGTGTGTGTGTGTGTGTGTGTGTGTGTTAATGATTATTAAAGTCGTCCTGATGGAAATAATAATAATAATAAAGATGATGATGATGATGATGATGATGATGATGATGATGATGTAGGAGTTCTGTCATCGTGTCGTTTGTTCGGCCTCAGATTTAAAATAATTCAGTGGTTTTAGTTATTTGCTTTCCAAATGATGTCCCAGCACCCGACCACGCCCCCCCACCCCCCACCCCACCCCCAACCCACGCGCAGGTGCTGCTCCGTCTGAGCTCTACACAGACATGAAGAAAAGCTCCGGCGTCCAGCACCGAGCCCTGAGCTCAGCCCCACTCAACAGCTCTGGGACGAACCGGAACACCAGCATCAGTGTCCAGCCGTACAAACGCTCTGTTGTACTCCTGAATGGGCACAAATTCCCACACACAGACATACTTAAGTCCTGTAAGAAGCTTCTCAGAAGAGCGGCTGTTCTAACTGAACAGGTCACACAGAGGCCAGGTTATAATACAGTGTGTTTTTAAATTGGGATCAAGGTCACGGTTAGGTGTCCACATACTTTTGTGCATATAGTGTGTTAGAAGGTTCAGTATTTGTATCAGTGTTGGTATCAGTACTGGTTGTTGGTATCAGTACTGGTTGTTGGTATCAGTGCTGGTGTTGGTATCAGTACTGGTGTTGGTATCAGTGCTGGTGTTGGTATCAGTACTGGTGTTGGTATCAGTGCTGGTGTTGGTATCAGTGCTGGTGTTGGTATCAGTACTGGTGTTGGTATCAGTGCTGGTGTTGGTATCAGTATTGATGTTGGTATCAGTACTGGTGTTGGTATCAGTACTGGTGTTGGTATCAGTGCTGGTGTTGGTATCAGTACTGGTGTTGGTATCAGTGCTGGTGTTGGTATCAGTACTGGTGTTGGTATCAGTGCTGGTGTTGGTATCAGTACTGGTGTTGGTATCAGTACTGGTGTTGGTATCAGTGCTGGTGTTGGTATCAGTGCTGGTGTTGGTATCAGTACTGGTGTTGGTATCAGTACTGGTGTTGGTATCAGTGCTGGTGTTGGTATCAGTATTGATGTTGGTATCAGTATTGATGTTGGTATCAGTATTGATGTTGGTATCAGTACTGGTGTTGGTATCAGTATTGATGTTGGTGTCAGTGCTGGTGTTGGTGTTGGTATCAGTATTGATGTTGGTATCAGTATTGATGTTGGTATCAGTATTGATGTTGGTATCAGTACTGGTGTTGGTATCAGTATTGATGTTGGTATCAGTGCTGGTGTTGGTGTCAGTGCTGGTGTTGGTGTCAGTGCTGGTGTTGGTGTTGGTATCAGTGCTGGTGTTGGTATCAGTGCTGGTGTTGGTGTCAGTACTGGTGTTGGTGTCGGTATCGGTGTTGGTGTCGGTATCGGTGCTGGTGTCGGTATCGGTGCTGGTGTCGGTATCAGTGCTGGTGTTGGTATCAGTACTGGTGTTGGTGTCAGTGCTGGTGTTGGTGTTGGTATCAGTATTGGTGTCAGTGCTGGTGTTGGTATCAGTATTGGTGTTGGTGTCAGTGCTGGTGTTGGTGTTGGTATCAGTGCTGGTGTTGGTATCAGTGCTGGTGTTGGTGTCAGTATTGGTGTTGGTGTCAGTACTGGTGTTGGTGTCGGTATCAGTACTGGTGTTGGTGTCGGTATCGGTGTTGGTGTCGGTATCGGTGCTGGTGTTGGTATCAGTGCTGGTGTTGGTATCAGTGCTGGTGTTGGTATCAGTACTGGTGTTGGTATCAGTGCTGGTGTTGGTGTCGGTATCGGTGTTGGTGTCGGTATCGGTGCTGGTGTTGGTATCGGTGCTGGTGTTGGTATCAGTGCTGGTGTTGGTATCAGTGCTGGTGTTGGTATCAGTACTGGTGTTGGTATCAGTGCTGGTGTTGGTGTCAGTACTGGTGTTGGTGTCGGTATCGGTGTTGGTGTCGGTATCGGTGTTGGTGTCGGTATCGGTGCTGGTGTTGGTATCAGTGCTGGTGTTGGTATCAGTGCTGGTGTTGGTATCAGTACTGGTGTTGGTATCAGTGCTGGTGTTGGTGTCAGTACTGGTGTTGGTATCAGTGCTGGTGTTGGTGTCAGTGCTGGTGTTGGTGTTGGTATCAGTATTGGTGTCAGTGCTGGTGTTGGTATCAGTATTGGTGTTGGTGTTGGTGTCAGTGCTGGTGTTGGTGTTGGTATCAGTATTGGTGTCAGTGCTGGTGTTGGTGTCAGTATTGGTGTTGGTGTCAGTGCTGGTGTTGGTGTTGGTATCAGTGCTGGTGTTGGTGTCAGTATTGGTGTTGGTGTCAGTATCAGTCAGAGATTTAATCTATTATTCTTATTATATTTATAAAAGTAAAAGTATTTAAACTCTCTGTGGAACGAAGCTGCAGTGTTTAAAAGTTCTGGAGCGTCCTCTCCTCCCTAATATCTGATGAGAAGTAGCTGTTGTGTAGGTACTGCTGGCAGGTCTGACCTCCTCACCTGCACTCTGTAACGACGTCGTCATCGTTGTGTTTCAGGTGGTTCCGGCTCCTCTTACCTGCTCTGACGTGCCACGCCCGTGCTCTTGTGATCGAATAAAACAATACGCCGTGCGCCCTCAGGCTCCAAATTCCACCCTCTCACCCGGTCACTACTTCCTGGTCGGCTGGCTGTCGACTCGCCGGCCCCACGTGGGGCGAGACGTGGGACATTCGAAACCCCGGATTTTAGGATGAAAGGATCAGTTTTCATCTCGAGGAACCAGGAAGAGGAACGTGAGGCAGCGTGACCGAGGCGTTTCGGAGGACGTCACATGATCCTCACGACTATGCGAGGAACCGGTCGTCTGTGAGCTTCAGACACGACGATGGATCAGTGAACATCGACGTCCTTTCAGACCTCGTCATCATCGTACACGCGCATGGATCTCTTCAGGCTCCGGGATTCGATATGAGACCTCCGTAGATCCAGGACGTCTCGCTGCCGGGTGTTTATTCGTATATAGTTTTTAATCGGCGCGAACCGAGAGCCCGGAGGAGAGCCAGCATGGTGACCCTGAACTCCAAGTGGCGCTACCTGTTCATGCTGCTCGGGGTGCAGCTCATCGTCATGGCGCTCCTCTCCAGAGAGGCCTACCAGAAACGGGTCACCTACTTTTTTAGGATTTTCCGCAGGCTGGACGTGCTGTCGGGCTCGTCCGGGTCGGGGGCGGCACACGGCTCGAACCGCACCGGCACCGACGTGTACGCCAACCTCTCCCACCTGGCGCTGGTGCACAACAAGGAGGAAATGCCCTACTGCCCTAAAACGTCGCCGCTGCTCAGTGAGTACACACACACACACACACACACACACACACACACACACACACACACACACAGAGCAGGTATTATTTAGGTGGTGGATGATTCTCAGCACTGCAGTGACACTGACATGGTGGTGGTGTGTTAGTGTGTGTTGTGCTGGTATGTGCTGGAGTTTTTAAACACCGTGTCCACTCACTGTCCACTCTATTAGACACTCCTACCTGGTCGGTCCACCTTGTAGATGTAAAGTCAGAGACGATCGCTCATCTATTGCTGCTGTTTGAGTTGCTCATCTTCTAGACCTTCATCAGTGGGAACAGGATATATTTGGTTGGTGGACTATTCTCAGTCCAGCACTGACAGTGAGGTGGTTAAAAACTCCAGCAGCGCTGCTGTGTCTGATCCACTCATACCAGCACAACACACACTAACACACCACCACCATGTCAGTGTCACTGCAGTGCTGAGAATCATCCACCACCTAAATAATACCTGCTCTGTGGGGGTCCTGACCATTGAAGAACAGGGTGAAAGGGGGGTAACAAAGCATGCAGAGAAACAGATGGACTACAGTCAGTAATTGTAGAACTACAAAGTGCTTCTATATGGTAAGTGGAGCTGATAAACAAGGAGGTGGTTTTAATGTTATGGCTGATCGGTGTGTATGTTTACTGTTCATGCAGTGATCAAGTTTAATCCTTTTAGATATCAGAGCTGTGGATTAAAGTCCGGTTCACGTCGTCCCCGGGGGGGTTTTATGCTTCAGCACGTTTCGGTGCGTGTTGGTGCACGAGCGAGTGTGTTTACGTGCACACTAACGATCTGATCAGGGCTGCTGGTGCTTCAGTGCACGGCTCAGGAAAAAGTGCCGCCATAAAAATAAACATTAAAACACCAGAGAGATTCTGCTGTAGCTCATTACAGTCTACAAGCTCAACTTTGATAGGCATCGTTTCACTGACGCCAGGCAAATGTCATGGCAGCACAGCGTACGTTACTGGCTGGTATCTATAGAGCGTTTAGATAATAAAACCACAAAGATACGGATACGCAGCAGTTTTAGATCAGATCAGATAAGAATCACATACAAATTAGTGACTCATTTCCTGTTCGCTCTCAGTGTAGGACAGCTGTAGCCTCACGGTCAAGGTACTGGACTAGTAATCAAAAGGTCGCTAGTTCAAGCCCCACCACTGTCAGGTTGCCCACAGTTGGGCCCTTGAGCAAGGCCCTTAACCCTCAATTGCTTAGACAAAATACTGTCACACAACTGTAAGTCACTTTGGATAAAAGCGTCCACTAAATGCTGAAAATGTAAATGTGAATCAGATACAAATGAATCAGATACAAATGAATCAGATACAAATGAATCAAATACAAATCAGTAACATCAGAGACAAATGAATCAGATACAAATGAATCAGAGACAAATGAATCAAATACAAATCAGTTACACATCAGAGACAAATGAATCAGATACAAATGAATCAGATACAAATAAATCAGAGACAAATGAATCAGATACAAATGAATCAGATACAAATGAATCAGATACAAATAAATCAGAGACAAATGAATCAGATACAAATCAGTAACATGAGAGACAAATGAATCAGATACAAATCAGTTACACATCAGATACAAATGAATCAGATACAAATGAATCAGATATAAATAAATCCGAATCAATGTGATTCTTTCTCACTCAGTTTAAATCAGAACAAATCAAAATCATGTTTCTGCTAAAAATAAAAGGAAAAAGAGGAAAATCTCTTGGCCAGCACAGGGGTGGTACAAACGTCACGTAAATTGCAGTAGGGGGATTGGCAAGGTGTGTGAAGGGGGTGCATCTAGAAATGCACTTTATTTATTTAAGCAGTAGTCACAGTAGTGAGGAATCAGAACTCCGACTGACGTGAATGTAAACCCACTGATCCCGTTTCCCTTTCCCCCCCCCACTCACCCCTGTGTCCCTCCTCAGGTGGACCGATCCACGTCAGCTTCCACTCAGGACTAACGCTCGCTCAGGTGAAGCGGAAGAATCCGCTGGTGGTCCGCGGGGGGCGCTACAGGCCGCCGAACTGCAAGGCGCGGCACCGGACGGCCATCATCATTCCTCACAGAAGCAGAGAGTCGCATCTGAAGTACCTGCTGTACTACCTGCACCCGTTCCTGCAGAGACAGCAGCTCAACTACGGCATCTACGTCATCCACCAGGTACACATGCACACACACGCACACACACACACACACACACACACTCACTCCAGTCCTAATTCCTCAGTACTGATTATTGATGATTACAAGAATCACGCAAAATAAGGAGCTGCTGGAACACAGATGACACTGTTTACACTGTTTGCGTACGTTACTGGCTGGTATCTATAGAGCATCTAGGAAAAAATGATCCGACCACAAAGATACGGATTCAAATCAGTTACAAATCAGAGACATGAATCATATACAAATGAACAGGATACAAATGAATCAGATACAAAAGATTCATAGACAAATGAATCATATACAAATGAACAGGATACAAATGAATCAGATACAAAAGATTCATAGACAAATGAATCATATACAAATGAACAGGATACAAATGAATCAGATACAAAAGATTCATAGACAAATGAATCATATACAAATGAACAGGATACAAATGAATCAGATACAAAAGATTCATAGACAAATGAATCATATACAAATGAACAGGATACAAAATATTCATAGACAAATGAATCATATACAAAGGAATCAGATACAAATGATTCATAGACAAATGAATCATATACAAATGAACAGGATACAAATGAATCAGATACAAAAGATTCATAGACAACTGAATCATATACAAATGAACAGGATACAAATGAATCAGATACAAAAGATTCATAGACAAATGAATCATATACAAATGAACAGGATACAAATGAATCAGATACAAAAGATTCATAGACAAATGAATCATATACAAATGAACAGGATACAAAAGATTCATAGACAAATGAATCATATACAAATGAATCAGATACAAAAGATTCATAGACAAATGAATCATATACAAATGAACAGGATACAAATGAATCAGATACAAAAGATTCATAGACAAATGAATCATATACAAATGAACAGGATACAAATGAATCAGATACAAAAGATTCATAGACAAATGAATCATATACAAATGAACAGGATACAAATGAATCAGACACAAATGAATCAGACACAAATGAATCAGATACACATCAGATTGAAATGAATCAGATACAAATGAACAGGATCAGGTTTTTAACTCAGTAATCACTTAAAAATAAGGAATTGCTGGAACACAGATGAGGCTGTTTACAGTCAAGCAAGCTTGACGTTGACAAGGGCTTAGAGTCTGTTGACAGGGTGATTAATTTGTGTTATTTGTGCTACAGTAGCTCTTTTTCACCCCTCAAACATACCGGTGTTAGGAAGCGGCTGGTGCTAGCCTGTGACTCTCCTCAGCCAGCACTGGGTGCTGTAAGCAGCAAAGGAAATGCTTACGTTTGGAGAAAATGCTTTATGGTTAATGTGTGTGTGTGTGTGTGTGTGTGTGTGTGTGTGTGTGTGTGTGTGTGTTGCAGGCGGGTAACTACACGTTCAACCGGGCGAAGCTGATGAACATCGGTTTTCGGGAGGCGATGAGAGAGGAGGACTGGGACTGCCTGTTCTACCACGACGTGGACCTGATCCCCGAGGACGACCGCAACACCTACGTCTGCGACAGGAACCCCAAGCACGCCGCCATCGCCATGGACAAATTCGGTTACAAGTCAGCGCGTGTTTGCTTACAAGTCAGCGCTCGTATCAGTTTGGCTGCGATCTGGGGTTTCACTTTGATGTTTGTTTGTTTGTTTGTTTGGTCCCAGGTTGCCCTATAAGGGGTATTTCGGGGGCGTGTCCGCTCTGAGTCCTCTGCACTACCTCAAAATGAACGGCTTTCCCAACAACTACTGGGGCTGGGGGGGCGAGGACGACGACATCGGCATCCGGTAAGAGGGCATGTGTTGATTTGGGCATCACTGTGGCAAAACACTCCTAATGATCAAGTTCAGGAGCTAGTAGTAGTAGGTCTATAAAATCAATGTGCCAACAGTTTGGGCAAGGTCCCTTCCTGTTCCCCCACCGAACACCTTCAGGTTCAGGTGACGCTGATCGAGAGCCAGGCCTTCTAGTCCGACACTAATGCTGTTTTGACTCCCCAACCCACTGGCGACTGTGTACTATGGGCCTGACTCAAAGCCTAGCTCTCTCCCATCATCCTTCACTCCCGAGAAGAGGGCGTGTCTAAATCCTTAGCTCCCTTAAAATGCTCCCACCGAGGCGCCTTAATTCTGAGTGACGATCCGACCGAATGACGAGGGAGCGCCCGACGCCTCCTCGGCGCTGGAGATCAATCCCAGCATTCAGTGCGGCACGACTTCTCTCACAAAGAACTACAAACACAGCGGACGAATCAGTGCGGAGCAACCAACAGAGTTCCTTTCACATGTACATAAATTCTCATTGATGTGTAATCTGTATAAAGGTGTAATTATACCAGTGTGGGGTTGTTTGTAAATTGGGGCGTCAGGGAGAGTTTAAGCGTTTTCGGGACACGGAGGGAGACGTTAGCCGGCGTGCTAGGGGGTTTGAATGTCCTGATGCTAACTGTGTTAGCTTAGCAAGCTGAAACTGCGATGACGTAGAAGTAGAGCGTCTAAATAATCTGATTATGAGCTCCAGGTCTGATTAGAATCCTCTCTACTGAGGAGCAGATCAGTTAGGGAGTAGGGAACAGGGGCGGGTCACTAGGATTTCAGACAGACCCAGGCGTCCGTATACTTTTGAGCATATTGTGTGGTGCGTTACGTTTATCTCTCTCTCTCTCTCAGCGTGTCTCTGGCCGGGATGACGATCAGCCGCCCGTCTCTGAAGGTTGGACGCTACAAGATGATCAAGCACAAACTGGACCAGGGAAATGAGGTCAACCCCAAAAGGTGACCACACACACACACACACACCAGTGAACACCAGTGTATCAACCAGTTAATACAATAATCAGCATTGCTGAATTTCTGACTAGCGTCTATTTAAATGTTCTATGGGGAAATAGTGTTTTTTTAGTCATAAGGTGCTTTTAAGTCCTCACATCAGGGTTTTTTATTACAAACCCCTATTCTACACATCTCCAGCCGACAGCTGGCATTGTGCATGTTGATCTTAGGATTGTGTGCAGCCGTTTGGTCATGTAAACGAACCCCGATGTCTTCAGGAGTCGAGCTGTTGTTGCTCCTAGACGTTTCGGCTTATAACCGGATCCCGACTCTCTCTCTCTCTCTCTGTGTGTGCAGGTTCAGCTTGCTGGCCAAGACCCAGAAGACGTGGAAGCTGGACGGCATGAACTCGGTCCAGTACGAGGTGGTCTCGCGGGAGCACACGCCCCTCTACACCAACATCACCGTCGACGTGGGCACCGAGACGGCTCTGCACCCCACGCCCAAACGCGCTCGACCTCCAGCTAAGCACTGAGCCCGACCGCTCGCTCCCAAAACCACCCGGTGCCTTAAACACGTCCGCATCCCCTCTCTCTCCGTACGGAACGTTCCGGAGTTCGATGCTCCCGCAAGTCCCCAAGTAGTCCGTACCGAGGGAGAGTGGGCGGAGAACCGTGGGTAATATACAGCGGACCGATCGGACTGCAATGAAAAGAGAGAAAACAATACGAGGAACTATTTTTTTAATCCGACAGATGACGAACAATCAGAGCCGACGTGCCGGTCAGCACGGTCATTATCATTATCGCCGTGTACATATCAGTGCCACCTTTTCTTTTCCTGCTTTGCCACATCTTGCCGTCACGGCCTTCACAGAGGTGAATAAGCCGAGCTGTGGCGTCGATTCCCTGTCAGACGGAATCATTCATGAGCGCAAAAAAAAAAATCAGACCGTAAATTAGGTTTGGCGCCAGAAATCATGGGACGCCCCCCTTAACACCGGTGCCAGAAGCGCACAAGTTCCGTTCACAGAGCTGCCGACCTGGCCGGGCGTCCACACGCAGCAAGCACAATTGGGCGTGTTTGAGGGAGGGAGGGAGGGAGGGAGGGTTGGGCGGAGTCGCTATTGCTGCCGATGCTTGTAGTATGTAGTATCTCCGGGACTGATCCATGCGCTTACGTGTGTGTGTGGGGGGGGGGGGTCACGTGGAGCTTAGCGTGGCTCTTCATATTAAGAACCCAACAGATTGGACACGTGTCTAAGGGGGCGTGTTGCGATCTGGCTCCCACTGATCAGATCAGGGATGCACAATTGAGAATCAGATATGACTAAATTAGGAGATAAAGAGGGGGGATTTGATGAAAAGCATTTTCTCAAGGCAGTTTCTCGACGTTACTGCTGTGAATTGACGATTTATTGACGTACAAACTCGTGCCTTTGGACTTTAATGATTTCTGCGCTGGTTTTATCTCTGTGGGAGAATCAGCCGGGTCAGAAGTATGTAGACAGCAGCTCGATGAGTTGTTCAGATGGACACAGAGGGAGCAGGAGCAGCTTCTTGCTGTGTGTGTGTGTGTGTGTGTGTGTGTTTTGATCTGGCTGACCAGTTGCAGAAATCAGTAAAAGCCACAAAACTGCTCACACTCATCGTAGACCAGGGTCTCTCCACGTCGGGCTCCGGCTTTAAGATCAGGACTGGGTGTGGGAGCCTGGCAGTCTGAACAGGAAATGAACTCCACACTGAACAGCCGCAGCTTCTCATCGTCTCTCCGATTCTTTACTCGCGCTGGTTTATATTTTTGTGTTTCTTAAGTTTCTTCATCGCTGTCTGGGTTTATGGGAAGCCACAACATACACACATCTGCAGTGTATACACACAGGATACACACACTACACTCGCACAACATACACACACATATAGTATACACACACAACATACAGCATACACACTCCTGCAACATGTACACACAGCATACACACACTACTTTTGCACAACTTAGACACACAACATACAGCATACACACACATTCAGTATATATACACTCACATTACACACACACAGCATACACACAGCATGCACACACACACGCAATATATACACACAAAATACAGCATACACACACATTCAGTATATATACACACACAGCATACAGCATACACACTCCTGCAACATGTACACACAGCATACACACACTACTTTTGCACAACATAGACACACAACATACACACACAACATACAGCATACACACATTCAATATATACACACGCACACGGCATACACACACACAACTTGCACACACATGCAATATATACACACAGAGCATGCACACACAGCATATACACATACTACACAAGCACGGCATACACACATGCCACGTGCACACAGCAAACACAGCATACACACACACACTCGCTAATAAGACAGCATAGACGAGCACACACATGCTCTCTACAGCTCAACACATCACCTCATACATATATACTCACACAAACAGCTTACACTCACGTCATACACTTACATCATATATATATAATGTGTGTAAGTGTGTATACTCACACACACATTATATCTATAAACACACACACACACTCCATAGTGTACACAGACTGAGCTGTGTGTACTGCAGTCCTTCATCATGAATGTACAGATGATCTGAGCTTCATACAAACTCTACGAGTACAAACCGAGCACACTGAGGGTTCAAATCCCCAAATTCTGCCAGGTCTGGATTTCATCATTCCATTCAAGGCACGCACCGATACTCCACAGTAATATCATGATAATCAGGGTGTACGGTATCATCTCAGTATTAGTGTCACAATATTATTATTTATAGTTGCTTTGGAATCTTGAGAGACGTTTCGGGGGTGTGTTTCTCCCTCGCCGTGGGAGTTTTTCTTTTGTGTTTTTAGGCTCTCGGGTTACTGAGGAGAATAATAGGATCACCTGACCAAAACTCCTTCCTGTTTCCTCCAGGCGTGGAATGCAATTTTCACATACGTTTTAACACTTTTTTTCCGCCCACTTGTTGAAAATAAATGATTCGGAATGTGAAGGCAGGACACGGATCGCCTCAGGGGTTTTTTTATGGAAATGAGGCGAGTCTGAGCTGACATCTAATGCACGGTTTAATATACGGTTACGTCTTATTGACTCAATGCAACAGAAGATCTAGTGAGGGGTGCAGAATTCCCCCCAGTGTCAGATTCAGTAAATAAAGAGCGCATTATAACGTGCAGGAGGTTCGGTCCTGTACAGAAAGTGCTTTATGTAACATGATTAAGCAAAACATGGAATTTGACCGGGGGTGTTAAAACTTTTGGACGATTAGAGGACACCCGTCCTTCCAAATAGGACTTGGTCTTGTAGGTCCCTCCTTTTTGCACCCAGTTTAGATGGAGCTTCTCCTACGTAGACATTTGCGGCATTTGGTGAATGCTTTTATCGCTTGAGGGCCTTGCTCAGGGGCCCAACAGTGCACCTTGCTGGTGGAGGGGCTTGAACTGGCAGCCTTCTGATTACTAGTCTGGTACTTTAACCACTAAGCCTCATCTTTTCCTCTTATTACTGCCACCACCACGATCGATGAGAGCTGAGGCCGTCACACACAGACCGCTTCTTTTCACCTGCTAGGGGGCGGGATCTCACAGAGCACAGTATCGATGCCATATGTGATCAGCCGCCCCCTGAGCAGAGGCTGCAATTGGCATTTCAGCCATCGTCCCTCCCCCTAGAGACCCACAGCTATTCACGTGTCTGTGCTGGTGCCCAACCGGCTGATAGCACAGCTGAGATTCGAACCCCGGCGCTCGAGGTCCTGACCCCACCCTGCTAGTGTGTGTAGAATATTGAGATGTATCGTTACACTGATTATCAGCTTGGTTTTTTTATTATTATTATTGGTACTATTTTATTTACTCTCATGTGAACAAACCCAGGATCTATATATGTGTGTGAGTGTCTGATCGTGTTTAGTCGCCTGTGATGCATGATGAAGGTGAACGAGTGAGCGTGCTTGTGTTTGAAGCGGTGCTGTTAGCTTTATTAGGTAATGCTGCTAGCGTAGGGCTACGTAGGGCGCGCCCCGTCGATGCTGGGTGTTAACGTTTAGTGCGGGCCGATAGAGAAATTATTTTTGGTATTTTTGATATTTGGTAACACTTAATCGAGCTGGACGCCTGAACTTATCCAGCTAATTTGATTAAGCGCTCACCGCTAGCCTGAGAGATTAACGGTTTAATGAACAGGATGATTAACGAACTGTGACGCTTCTGCTTTAATCAGCGGACCGGATTTTACCGGTAGGGCCTCATTTCACAACCATGAAAACGTCGTACGTTCCGATTTTGCGCGTGACTAGCACGTGCGCCCACAAGGACCTTAGATTTGATTGGCCGAAGGTAGACCTGATCACGTGACATCATTACAAGTCCCTCCGTTCCTTTCACTGCCCTGGCGTAACGTTGGCTAGCTTTCAGATCGACATCGTAGCTACTGTGTAGCGACCAGAGTTGTGATGTCATGACGGGGATTTGAGTCTCTGTGACATCACAGTGATGGCAACAACGTTTCAGCTGTTGCTTCCTCTGATTGGATCCTTGATAGAACTCACATTAACCGCGCCCTTTTTATACTCATCGTGAACCGAGCTCCGCCTCCTCGCTCATGATGCCCCGCCCCTCATCATGTCTGTTTTAAATCTGATATCTCTAAATTCACTATATTGCCAAAAGTATGTGGACACCTGACCTAAATCATGGGCGTTAATGTGGAGCTTTTGTTAGGACAGGCACTTATGCTGGACAAGAAGTTCGTTAAGGTTTGGGCTCTGTGCAGATGGAAGCTTTGATGGAAGTTTTATCATATTTGATATGATTAATTTTGGGAGCTGTTTTTGGGCGGAGCAGCGGTATATTGCGCTAACCCACAACCCCGGAGATCCAGGGTTCAAACTCGAATCCTCAACCGGTCAGGCTTTTCCATACAGACAAGATTGGCTGTGTCTGAGGGGGCAACGTCTGAGATTTCATAATGTGTTGCCATCCTGTTACCGGGGTGTTTAGTGCATTGTGCCCAGTGATTTTGCGGAAACCTGACCCACTGCGACCCTGACCAGGATAAATCAGTGATAAAATGAAGTGAAAGAAATGTGATTTTATACTCCTGTTGGCATTAAGGGGTGGTCACTTACTTTTTTGCAGTGAGGCTTGATGTCACATGATCAGGTGTGAGGCCCCACGATGTGTTGCTGTCCTGTTACCGGGGTGTTTAGTGCATGGCGCCCAGTGACCCACTGCGACCCTGACCAGGATAAATCAGTGACAAAACATGAAAATAAAGTGAACAAAAGGGGTGTCCACTTATTCTTCACAGTGAAGCTTGATGTCACATGATCAGGTGTGATTGGCCGTGTCTGAGGGGGGAACGGCTGAGGCCCCATGATGGGTTGCCGTCCTGTTACCGTGGTGTTTTGTGCATCGTGCCCGGTGATTTCACGGAAACCTGACCCACTGCGACCCTGACCAGGATAAATCAGTGATAAAATGTAAAAATGAAGTGAAAGAGATGTGATTTTATACTCCTGTTGGCATTAAGGGGTGTCCACTTTTTATTCGCAGTGAGGCTTGATGTCACATGATCAGGTGTTATTGGCTGATTTCGGTCCACCGAATAACCAGGACGAGTTTAACAGCGAGAGGTTTAATATAAACCATCCAACTTATTTTAGAGTTAAAATTTTATATATAAAAGAGTTTAATCTACAGATAAAGAAACCATGTGGTTGTGCTCTGACCACGTGCTGCTCATATCAGCACCTCACATGGTTCTCAACACGATATTGCAGGATTTTGGAGGGGGGGGAGGGGGTGTTTTCTCTGAGAAGCACATGTTCACCACCTCTCCGACAGGGACGGTTTATTTTAGGAGCACCAGCCCCCCTGCACCCCCCGGACTGTACAGTGGGGTGTAGGAGGCGCACACAGAGCTACAGGTGAACGAGGTCGGGGTGCACTTCCTAATCGTGCCTATCTCTCACGTGTGTTGGTTTGTTTTTGGTTTTTTTTGTTTTTTTGTTGGGGGGGGGGGGGGGGGTGTAGTTTGAGAATGTGATTATTTTTGTATTAAAGTCTGCACATGATACGTAGTGGCCTTAATAAAGATTAATAAAGTCAAATATCACATTCAACTGTTCCAGCTCTGTCGTCTCTGTTTCTGTTTAAAGCTGTGTGTCTCACTACCTGTAACCTGTCTGTCTACCTACCTACCCATCTACTACCTATAACCTCTCTGTCTGTTCACCTACTCATCCATCCATCTACCTGTAACCTGTCTGTCTTTCTCCACATCCGTTTACTTATAATCTGTCTGTTTACCTACCTACCCTTTTACTACCTCTAACCGGTTTACCTACCATCCGTCTACTACCTCTAACCAGTTTACCTACCCATCCATCTATTACCTGTAATCTGTTTACCAACCCATCTGTCTACCTTCCCATCTACTACCTGTTACCTGTCTGTTTACCTACCCACCTAACTACCTGTAACCAGTTAAACTATCCATTGGTCTACTTGTAATCTGTCTACACATTCGTCTACTTGTAACCTGTCTGTCTACCTACCCATCCATCTACCTGTAACCTGTCTGTCTTTCTACACATCCGTCTACTTGTAATCTGTCTGTCTACCTGTGACCTGTCTGTTTACCTACTTATCCATCTATTTATAACCTGTCTGTCTGTTTACCTACCCATCCGTCTACTTGTAATCTGTCTGTTTACCTAGTCAACTGTCTACCTGTAAACTGTTTATCTACTCATCCGATTAACTGTAACCTGTCTGTTTACCCACCCATCCATCTGTCTACCTGTAACCTGTCTGTTTACCTACCTACCTACCCACCCATCCATCCGTTTGTCTTGTTTATTAGTCTGAATCCCACCTGCCTTCCTGGACTCTTATCTACAGTATCTATTCAGTTGCCAATCCACCTATCGACTTCTACCTACCTGCCCATCAGTCTCTGTATCTGTTTATCCTTCTGACTTATTATGTATCTTCCTACTAATCTATCTTTCCTACAGTCTTCCTACCTACCAACCCAACCCCCCCCCCCCCCCACCGTCTGTTTACCTACCGACCCAACCCCCAATTCATCCATCAGTGTGTGTTTCTGTGCTGTGTGTAATTTCTATCGTAATATAACAGTGTTCAGGACAGAAGAACAGACGATTATTCCACTACCTTCTTCGCTTGAAACCCTCGATTCTTTCTGTTATGAGCTCCATCCTCTTCCTCTCCAAGCTGCTTGATGGGACAAGGTTAGTGCCCAGTTAATCACTCATTTTTCTATTTGTTTTCAGCAGTGTACTCAACAGGTTCGGTGAAAAACACACCAATCACAACCTCCTGGTCACCAGCACAGATAGAAATGAGATGAAGTGAGCCTCCCTGTGTTTATTAACGTAGAAATGTTAGTCCTGTACTGGCATAATGTTGCTAGCAAGTAATAGAAGCACGTAGAGAGTAGAACCATGTACGTCATAGTTAATCAATCACAGGGCTTTAGCCACCCCACCAATAGCACTCTTGGAAATTTTAACCCCGCGTCTCAGCGACTATGGGCTGGCGTAATGGCCCGCTGCACCCGCAGTTGTGTGCAAATTCAGACAGGACTGAAGGCGACTAGGAACTTTCCAAACCCAACGGTCGTTCATCCAGTCAGCCAAAACCTTTAGTTTGATCTCACTGATTTCGTGTAAGAACTTTTATATCGTTTATAACGACAGATTTTGCAGGAATAAAAACAGACAGGAGGTGCAAAGAAACAGTTTAATGAAACATGACTGGTCGACTCGGCGTCCACGCCACATTAAGGCATCAGAGTTCAATCCTGATCCTGCAACACTGAACGGAACGCTTCAGTCAATCGTACAAGTGCAAAATGTTCCGCTAATCTTAAATCTGATGTTTGTGGACTTACATTTTCTGTAAAAAAAAAAAACCGGCTGGTTTTGGATGAAAGCAGGAACAATGTGGTTATGGCATCGGAAACCATCATTCTTTTAGTCCCTGTAGAATCGCACTTCATGTTTAATCGTGTAGAAATGATAAACATACGTAGTTTAAAGACGTACATCAGACATGTGCTAACATTCAGAAATTAAATATAACAGGTAAACAGCAGGATGTTATTATATAGAAATCAACCCCAAAACATTATTGATCCTCCTCATAAGTCACGCTCTGTGAAAAGCTGGTCAGAATGTTCTAATACTGAATACTAAAGACCAGAGAAAAGCAAAACCCCGCCTCCAAGTCATGTGACCTAAAAGAGCGAGGAGGAGGATGTGTGTTCGATGCCCCCTTTCTTAAATGTGTGGTGACCTACAGGTGGAATATGAGCACATGACCGGTGTACGGTTGCAGGATCGCTAGGTTTCAGTTAGCCGGCCGTATGCGCGTTGGGCTCGCGGCGCTCGATGCCGATCAGTGTTCGGACGCTCTTCGGTCGCTCGCGTACGGACGCTCATGTTTCTCGCCGGGCTTTCTTCTTCTTCACCTGTTTGGGCGACTCCCAGCTCTCCTCTGCTTTCTCTGAGGGAGAGACGACACCGAACACGGTCAGACGTCAGAGATATCGAGAGCGGCGCGCTCAATCAGACACGGAACTTACTCTGGGTGGGTGGAGCTGCGGGTTTGGGCGGGGCTTCAGGCTCGGCGGGTCTCGGCACCGCCCGGGGAGGAGCCGTGCGGTCCTGCTCCTGCACAGAACGTAGGAACGTTAGTCCTGTACTGGCGTAATGCTGCTAGCAAGTCATCGTCATCTCAGGATTTCTGTCCCGAAGCCCTAACAAAACTGCATGACTACAGCTGGTTAACTTCTCTGTGCCCATTTTAATAGGGCTAGCTTGACCCCACCCAGTAGAACAAAGAGCTGAAGAGTCACTTTACGCTTTGACTGCACCCAGGGTGTGAAGAACACTAAGAAAACAAAGAAGTCTGATTCCGATTCATACCTTTGCTGTTTTAGGCACCGTGATCCCTGCAGAGTTCTGGACTTTACTCACGCTCACCTCCACGTCCACCTGACGGCCACCAAAAAACTAAACAAACCCTCGTTTGATGAGTGACCACCGCCGGAACGTCAGAACTATATGGACACACAGGTTCAATCGACTACACCTAACCAAACCGCTTCTCTGTGCCCATACAAACAGATAATTTGTTTACTATATCCATTACAGAGTACGTGGAACAGTGGTCTCTTGCCACAACTGTAAAGAAAGTCAACTTATTATCAAGAGACACCGCAGCCTTTAAGCTTATACCGATGTAAAGCCTGCTTGGCTGTGAACAGTGTTTCCCGCAACAGCTTCACACACCTGATTTAGGTGTGACTACTACTTCCAGTAGCCAGTAAACCCTACCCACTGCTCCACGTACTTTGGAACTGGTCGTATTTATATGGGCACAGAGAAGGGGCGCAGACTTCTCACAGGTTTTAACCACGCGGCCTCTCTCACCGGAGCAGCAGTCCCGGCGTCGTCCACCTTCTTCTTTTTCTTCTTCTTCTTCTTCGCTTTGCCGCTCCCGGGCGCGGCCGCTTCGTCTTTATCTTTTTCGGGTTCGGATTCCTGTAGAGAAGAAGGCGAATCGCGGAGACCGTAATAAACAGGACGGCCTGCAGTACCACCACGAACCACAGGGGTGCAGCGGTGCAGCACTGACAGCATTAACTTTATTAGTGCGTATAAATAATCTGATATGATCATTTTGTAGCCTCCGTGCCACTGCAACAGCGACTCCTACTGTCCGTTCGAGGTGGAGGAATACAGAGGGAGTAATGCGGCCTATTAAAACAAGTAGAGCCGCGACAACTACTCCACAAAGTCAAACGTCCTTTTCGATGATTCTGTTCGTTATTGATTTTACAGAATCCCAAATTCAGCTTGGAATCATGGGTGAGTGTTAAACATGAGCGCGTAGTGGATGTGCCACGTGTCTCGTTAGCGCTGGGCTGGGCTGGGCGTGGTGTTTAGTTGGAGGGTTCCACACCACATCAAGTGGAACCAGTAGGTTCAAGCAGGAGTTCTGTAGGTTCCAAACAGGTGCAGGATTTTATGTGTCATACGTTTGGGATACGTTTGTACCCAGTGATTCAGGGAAAAATCTGACCCACTGTGACCCTGACCAGGATAAAGTGGTGAAATAAAATGCTTATAAATATAAAAACTATGAACGTATTCATCATAAACCAGCAGCTCGGAACATCAGCATCATAATGATAAAATCATCAGCACCACCGACCTGCGGCTCCTCCGGGTGAGGGGCAACACCCGCCAACTCCTCGTAGTTCCCCCACTCCTCACAGGGGGCGCTCCAGTCCGACACCGGATCTGCAGAGGCGCTGTCTAAACACCAAAACAACCAACGGGTGTTCTCAAGGATCAGCCGAAACATTACCACCACCCCCCACCCCAAAAAACATGCAGGGTAACACTTATTGTGTAGCACCGGTATAAAACAGTACTCACTCAGTCCTGACCACTCATCGTCCACAGGGGGCTGACACGCCCAGGACAGATCACACCCAAACTGCGGCTCGACACCTACAAGCATAAACAGAGAGAACGAAGAGCGCTCAGTGTACAAAACCTGCCTTCAAACAGCATTAAAATCACCACCATTTCACCAACAACAACAAACATGGCAAACTCTTCTTTCCTTTCACAGCTACACTACATGTCCGAAAGTATTCGGACGCCTGAGCATGAGCTCTGTGTGATCTCTTCAGCTAGAATAACCGTCTGTGGGAAAGGGCTGCATTTGTACGGCTGGGAACTGACTGATCAGTCGGTGTTCCGGTTCATCCCAGTTCTGTGGTTCTGAGTTCTGTGGCAGGGCTCTGTGTAGGACACTGGAGCTTCTTGCTTTGTGCACAGGGGAACAGGAAAGGGCCTTCCCTAAACCAGGGGTTTTCAAACAGCCCTTATTTTGTCATCTTACTCTCTCTGTACAATCTGGTCCCACTGTGGTTTACAAGATGTAACATTAAGCCTCCACAAGGGGGCTTTTTTTTTTAATGCATTTTCCCCCATTGGAGTCGAGATGGGTATATCACTGCTCTTAGCGGAACCATTTTCACATTCTGCACGGGCGCCTCTATCTGCTAATCAGGGTCCTTACACAGCGTTTGAAGACCCCGCCCACATAGTCCGGTCATCCCGCCCTAGCAGAGACGTGTCTGCTGCAGGCACTGCCAATTATGCCCGCTAGATGCTAGTGGAATATCCTGCAGCACCACCTGGGCACTATAATTTAATTATTATTATTTTTCTCTGTTAAACATTTTTTTCGGCTCCCGACCCTCGCGGGTTTGTTAGCGATTGTTATTGCTGAAAAGCATGAACTCGATTATGAGTTAAAACGGTGTCCCAATACTTTAATCCATATAGTATATGAACGTGTGTGTTTTTTACCTGCAGACAGGCCGTGGAAGGAGACGGGGATGTGAGAACTGTCCACGATCGTCCACGAGCCTAACGGAGACAAAATAGATCAAAGTCGGTCAGCAGGTTCAGACGGACACGGATCAGGAGCTTCAGGTCACTCGAGTCACTTTGAGGAGCGATTCAAGCTGACGGGGCGACCAGGGTTCCTCAAAACACCCTTTATACACCCATAATGAGCAGATAAACATCTCAGCGTGCAGATCAAGCTGGAATCTGCGGAACTTCTGCTGTAGAGGCTGTTCAGGGTCGGACTTTTAACGTAAACAACAAACAAACGAATCCATGAACAGTTCAGGCTGGCTGTGGTGGCCTGTCGAGCCTTCCGTCATAATGATGCCCGGCATTTACATGGTGCCACCGTGTACAGATGCTTTACAAGGTGGCGTGAGACCCACCTTCCATGTCCTGAGGCCAGACGGAGGGTTCGGGCTTCTGGCGCTCGGACGGCAGGGTCACGCTGTTCCAGGGTCGAGAGGGAACGCTGGGCATCTCAGCGGGTACGGACACGCCCACAAACGGATCAGGACGGACGGATCTGGACAAGACGTCCTCCCAGACCTGAGACACTGCTACACACACACACACACAGCAGATACAGCATACAGTAACAGAGGAATCTGAGCTATGCTATATGGCCAAAAGTATGTGGACACCATCATGAGCTCACCTGGCGGGATGACCGTGGTGGTGACGTCTGCAGCAGGAGGTTCTTCTGTACAGAGAGATCAAAAGCATTTTTATCTAAAATCTCAACCTTGATGTTTGTAATTAGACAGAAAATAAACAATCGTGGACTTTTCACACAGAATTGTGGGACGAATCGGACCCGCCCCCGTCACCCGACCTTTTTTGGGCGCGGCAGGGGTCGGCACGTTGGCGTTCTTGCTGGCTTTGTTGGTCTTGGAGGGTTTGGCGGTGCTAGGTGTCGAGGCGACGGCGATTTTGGGTTCCTCCACAGCGGGTGGGGGTTCAGGTTCGAGATTCGACCCGTCGGTGGTGTTGTTGTTGGCGTTTGCGGCGGGCTCCGCTCCTCCGGGACTGTCCTCGCCCGGTCCTTTATCCTTCTTCTGCTGCCGCTTCTCCCGGTTGCTCACTTTAGTCTCCCAGCTACCGACTGCGAATCACACACACACACACACACACACACACACACACACACACACACACACACACACACACACACACACACACACACACACACACACACACACACACACACACACACACACACACACACACACACACACACACACACACACACACACGATAAACACTGAGGCACTGCAATCATTTAGTCCCAGAAATTCCCAGACTGTCCTTTTTAGGTCTGTTTGTGGTGTGTGTGTGTGTCTCATTACCCTCCTCCTGCTCTTTGCGCCCTGATGGAGAGGAGGTCGTCTTGGGTTCCTTAGCTGCAGCTTTAGCCTTCTTCTTATTCTTCTTAGCCTGAGACAGGTAGAACGCAGGTTGTACAGGTGAGAATGCAAGAACACGACCCGAACACTCTAAACGTCAAGTTCATTCATTAAAAACACACTTTTACACCACTTCACTGCCAGAAAGTCATTTTTTATTATCTACTTTGCATTTTACCCCCTTTTTCTCCCAATTTAGGGTAGTCAATCCTCTGCTGGGGACCCCAACAGGGTGTCTTGACTGACACACACTCCCTCCGATGTGTGATCCCTTCTCATTCTCCCGTACTCGTCATTATGCAGTAACCGTGTATCAGCATGTTGAGCTCTTGGTTGATCAGGCTGTACCTTATCAGATTTTCCTCCAGCAGTATCTGGACTCTCGTTTGGGTTTTGGTTCTGGTCCTGGTCCTGAGCTTCTGCCGGTTTCAGTTCTTCTTCGAGGTCGACGAGGCCGTTCCTCTGCAGCTTCTACAACAACGATGGAATAAAGAAAGAAACATCAAAAAAATAGTATAAATAAATATAGAAATCATTCTCGTTTTTGATCCTCTGAGGTAAACGGCAGTGTTTAGCTGCAGACACACATCAGTGCACCCTTAGCGCAGGTCCCAAGCCCAGATAAATAAGAAGGTTGTGTCAGGAAGAGCGCCCGGCATTAAAACTGTGTCGGATCAAATATGATGATCTTTAAAAACGAGAACAGCCGAAAGGAATTGATCATTATTATTATTAATATTGAATTAATCTGTAAGATGCATTTTAAAAGACTGAAACATTTATGCGAACGCTTTTATCCAAAGCGACTTACAGTACTGTGATAGTATACAGGCTAAGCAATTGAGGGTTAAGGGCCTTGCTCAGGGTCCCAACAGTGACAGCCTGGCAGTGGTGGGGCTTGAACCAGTGACCTTTCGATTACTAGTCCAGTACTTTAATCACGAGGCTACACCTGCCTATCATTCTCATTCTCGTTTTTGATCCTAAGAGGAACGGCAGTGTTTAGCTGCAGACACACATCAGTGCACCCTTAGTGCAGGTCCCAAGCCCAGATAAATAGGAGGGTGGCGTCAGGAAGAGCGCCCGGCATTAAAACTGTCTCGAATCTAATGTGTTGACTCCTCAATATGAGAACAGCCAAAAGGAACTGATCATTATTATTATTATTATTATTATTATTAACAATGAATTAATCTGCAAGATGCAGCAAGTTGGAGCCTAGTGGTTAAGGTACTGGACTAGTAATTAGAAGGTCACTGGTTCAAGCCCCACCACTGTCAGATTGTTGATGTTGGGCCCTTGAGCAAGGCCCTTAACCCTCAATTGCCCAGACTGTATACTGTCACTGTATACATGCTGTAAATGTAAATAAATAAGATTCTGATCATTTTAGATCTGAAGGAAATTTACTGGTTTGTTATGAATGTTTATGGATTAAATCTAAATAAAAACCTTTAGGATTTGATATTTATTATATTTTCTTGGTGCCACTGGTTACCTGAACCCTCTAAGCTCCAATCTTCCACCCACCCTGGGGTCCTGTCCTCATCCTGCCCATCATCCCCTCAGTGCTCCACCATACAGGTTCCTCACAGGTGCGTGTAAGCTCCAGCCCTCGACTACACCTAGTGCACTACATAGATCTAAGCGGGTGATTTGGGACAGCGCCCGGGTTACCTTCTCCCCTCCTCTCCTCCGGCTTCTCCTCTTGCTCTCCTCGGCTCGGGGTCTGACTGTGCTCCCCGGATCAGGAGCGATCTTACCGGGGTGTGTTTCAGAGGAGCCCCGGCGGAGACAGACCCACAGAACGAGCGTGATGAGGAGACCCAGAGCCGCCGAGCTGAGCAGGACGAGGCCGGTGTGATCGAGTCCCAACAGCGACCTGATCTCCTCCTGCAGAGCGGAGAGGAGCTCCGTGCTCCTCATCAACACCCCATCCACCGCCATCTTATATCCTCACTAGCACTGCACTTACACCCGACTAAAACATCCTTACGTATGAGAGATCAGACACTCTAAACACGCAGATGCACCCGCAGATCAGAGGCGCATTAAAACATCTCGGTTCGAATCTGAGCTCCGTTACTCCAACCGGCCTTTCTGCTCCTCCAGCTCTTCTTCCCCGCTAACGTCACCACATCTGATTCACAGTAATGTGAACTGAAGCACAGCGCCTCTGCCGGCCGACTCCACAACCACATGCTAGCAATCCACAACCTCCATACGATTTTATTTATTGTTTTTATTTATTTATTTACTTTTTGTCGCTTTGATCTATAAAAATACATTCGAAAATGAACATTTAAACTTAAATGTAAAATTATAACATTGCCGCTCAGGTGGCGCAGAGGTAAAGCGCACACTGTCCACCAGAGCCGAGATCTGGAGTACATCCTATCGAATCTCGGCTCTGCCTTGCCGGCTGAGGCTGAGCGGCCGCATGAACAACGATTGGCCTGTGGTTCAGATAAGGGGCGAGATAAAGCCGGATGGGGACTCTCTCTCAGACTCTGCTGGCTGATTGGTAGGGGGTGTGGCTCTCCGTACACAGCGCTGTACTGCACTGCACTCGATAAGTGTGGGTGATAAGATGTTCGATTGCTGTGCGCGTGTCGGAGGGGGCGTGGAGCAGCCTCGTCCTCCCCAATCAGGAGCAGGGACCAGCATTAGTGAGAGGATGATTGACGGGCTGAAATTGGATGCGCTAAAGTGGGAGAAAAGGGGGGGAGAGGGAAATTATAATATTATGTTAGTTTACTATTTACTATTTTAATATCACCGGCGGATAGCCACTGATGCGCCGCTGCTTTCACATCATCATCACATGAAAATCTTCTTCTCCTTAAAGCTTCTTAGAGCTTCCAAAAAGGTGGAAATGAGACGGAGCTAAATCCGGACTATAAGCGTCTCTCAGACACGATTGATTGCTACCCCTCCCACCATCACCGCTTCCAACCAAAATATAAAAGTGCAGAAATTCCCTCGTATATAAATATACAGTGTATCACAAAAGTGAGTACACCCCTCACATTTCTGCAGATATTTAAGTATATCTTTTCATGGGACAACACTGACAAAATGACACTTTGACACAATGAAAAGTAGTCTGTGTGCAGCTTATATAACAGTGTAAATTTATTCTTCCCTCAAAATAACTCAATATACAGCCATTAATGTCTAAACCACCGGCAACAAAAGTGAGTACACCCCTAAGAGACTACACCCCTAAATGTCCAAATTGAGCACTGCTTGTCATTTTCCCTCCAAAATGTCATGTGATTTGTTAGTGTTACTAGGTCTCAGGTGTGCATAGGGAGCAGGTGTGTTCAATTTAGTAGTACAGCTCTCACACTCTCTTATACTGGTCACTGAAAGTTCCAACATGGCACCTCATGGCAAAGAACTCTCTGAGGATCTTAAAAGATGAATTGTTGCACTACATGAAGATGGCCAAGGCTACAAGAAGATTGCTAACACCCTGAAACTGAGCTGCAGCACAGTGGCCAAGATCATCCAGCGTTTTAAAAGAGCAGGGTCCACTCAGAAAAGACCTCGCGTTGGTCGTCCAAAGAAGCTGAGTGCATGTGCTCAGCGTCACATCCAACTGCTGTCTTTGAAAGATAGGCGCAGGAGTGCTGTCAGCATTGCTGCAGAGATTGAAAAGGTGGGGGGTCAGCCTGTCAGTGCTCAGACCATACGCCGCACACTACATCAAATTGGTCTGCATGGCTGTCACCCCAGAAGGAAGCCTCTTCTGAAGTCTCTACACAAGAAAGACATGTCAACAAAGGACATGGATTACTGGAACCATGTCCTATGGTCTGATGAGACCAAGATTAATTTGTTTGGTTCAGATGGTCTCAAGCATGTGTGGCGGCAATCAGGTGAGGAGTACAAAGATAAGTGTGTCATGCCTACAGTCAAGCATGGTGGTGGGAATGCCATGGTCTGGGGCTGCATGAGTGCAGCAGGTGTTGGGGAGTTACATTTCATTGAGGGACACATGAACTCCAATATGTACTGTGAAATACTGAAGCAGAGCATGATCCCCTCCCTCCAGAAACTGGGTCGCAGGGCAGTGTTCCAGCATGATAATGACCCCAAACACACCTCTAAGACGACCACTGCTTTATTGAAGAGGCTGAGGGTAAAGGTGATGGACTGGCCAAGCATGTCTCCAGACCTAAACCCAATAGAACATCTTTGGGGCATCCTCAAGCGGAAGGTGGAGGAGCGCAAAGTCTCGAATATCCGCCAGCTCCGTGATGTCGTCATGGAGGAGTGGAAAAGCATTCCAGTGGCAACCTGTGAAGCTCTGGTAAACTCCATGCCCAGGAGAGTTAAGGCAGTTCTGGGAAATAATGGTGGCCACACAAAATATTGACACTTCAGGAACTTTTACTAAGGAGTGTACTCACTTTTGTTGCCGGTGGTTTAGACATTAATGGCTGTATATTGAGTTATTTTGAGGGAAGAATAAATTTACACTGTTATATAAGCTGCACACAGACTACTTTTCATTGTGTCAAAGTGTCATTTTGTCAGTGTTGTCCCATGAAAAGATATACTTAAATATCTGCAGAAATGTGAGGGGTGTACTCACTTTTGTGATACACTGTATATATACACTATATACACTCCCACTACTGCTTCAGACATACACCAAACACAAAGTACATCCTGTAAATGGTAAACAAATTTAACACAAAAACAAACACAAAATGTGCTATGCTGTTCAGCATTTGGAGTATAACTATTTACATTAAAACAATCTCTTTTTAAACCACAAATCACACTTTTTATCCCCTAAAAATGCCTTGGTCGTGGATCCATCCTGCCCCCAGAATGCCACCCCTGTCTTACTACAATGGCGGACCAGCCAGTTGCCACTATATATATACTGTATATACAGTGTATCACAAAAGTGAGTACACCCCTCACATTTCTGCAGATATTTAAGTATATCTTTTCATGGGACAACACTGACAAAATGACACTTTGACACAATGAAAAGTAGTCTGTGTGCAGCTTATATAACAGTGTAAATTTATTCTTCCCTCAAAATAACTCAATATACAGCCATTAATGTCTAAACCACCGGCAACAAAAGTGAGTACACCCCTAAGAGACTACACCCCTAAATGTCCAAATTGAGCACTGCTTGTCATTTTCCCTCCAAAATGTCATGTGATTTGTTAGTCTTACTAGGTCTCAGGTGTGCATAGGGAGCAGGTGTGTTCAATTTAGTAGTACAGCTCTCACACTCTCTCATACTGGTCACTGAAAGTTCCAACATGGCACCTCATGGCAAAGAACTCTCTGAGGATCTTAAAAGACGAATTGTTGTGCTACATGAAGATGGCCAAGGCTACAAGAAGATTGCCAACACCCTGAAACTGAGCTGCAGCACAGTGGCCAAGATCATCCAGCGTTTTAAAAGAGCAGGGTCCACTCAGAACAGACCTCGCGTTGGTCGTCCAAAGAAGCTGAGTGCACGTGCTCAGCGTCACATCCAACTGCTGTCTTTGAAAGATAGGCGCAGGAGTGCTGTCAGCATTGCTGCAGAGATTGAAAAGGTGGGGGGTCAGCCTGTCAGTGCTCAGACCATACGCCGCACACTACATCAAATTGGTCTGCATGGCTGTCACCCCAGAAGGAAGCCTCTTCTGAAGTCTCTACACAAGAAAGCCCGCAAACAGTTTGCTGAAGACATGTCAACAAAGGACATGGATTACTGGAACCATGTCCTATGGTCTGATGAGACCAAGATTCATTTGTTTGGTTCAGATGGTCTCAAGCATGTGTGGCGGCAATCAGGTGAGGAGTACAAAGATAAGTGTGTCATGCCTACAGTCAAGCATGGTGGTGGGAATGCCATGGTCTGGGGCTGCATGAGTGCAGCAGGTGTTGGGGAGTTACATTTCATTGAGGGACACATGAACAATATGTACTGTGAAATACTGAAGCAGAGCATGATCCCCTCCCTCCGGAAACTGGGTCGCAGGGCAGTGTTCCAGCATGATAATGACCCCAAACACACCTCTAAGACAACCACTGCTTTATTGAAGAGGCTGAGGGTAAAGGTGATGGACTGGCCAAGCATGTCTCCAGACCTAAACCCAATAGAACATCTTTGGGGCATCCTCAAGCGGAAGGTGGAGGAGCGCAAAGTCTCGAATATCCGCCAGCTCCGTGATGTCGTCATGGAGGAGTGGAAAAGCATTCCAGTGGCAACCTGTGAAGCTCTGGTAAACTCCATGCCCAGGAGAGTTAAGGCAGTTCTGGGAAATAATGGTGGCCACACAAAATATTGACACTTCAGGAACTTTCACTAAGGGGTGTACTCACTTTTGTTGCCGGTGGTTTAGACATTAATGGCTGTATATTGAGTTATTTTGAGGGAAGAATAAATTTACACTGTTATATAAGCTGCACACAGACTACTTTTCATTGTGTCAAAGTATCATTTTGTCAGTGTTGTCCCATGAAAAGATATACTTAAATATCTGCAGAAATGTGAGGGGTGTACTCACTTTTGTGATACACTGTATATATATATATATATTAGACTTCCACTGTCCACTGCACAAATTCTGCAGTTGTTAATTGGTAATTGTTGCCCTTGCCAACTGACCTGTACATGTAAACATAAACTAGCTCTGTCAATAATTTTCCTGAATATATATCTATCTATCTATCTATCTGTCTATCTGTCTGTCTAGCTATCTGTCTATCTGCCTGTCTGTCTGTCTGTCTGTCTGTCTGCGTATATATCAATCAATCAATCAATCAAAGTACTTGTACTAAATTTGATCACTGTTCTTGACTAGGGACCAGGGATCGAGAAACAGTGTGTTTATTGGTGAAACGCAACAATTACATAATGATCGGACTATTCGGAGTAAAATAACCCAGAGACAAGGAGAACATATCAAACTACTAATGCAAAACCTCCCAGCTAAACGCCTTCGGTTTAGTTTGCTAGGTAGGGATGTAGTGTGCGAGTGGAGGTTAATTTGAGACGCACCCCGGCTGAACCGCGCGGCCGTTGGAAACTCGTCCGCTTTAACTACAAACACAAACACAGAGAGCAGGAGAGAGTGAGAGCAGCTGTACGGGCTTTAAATACCTTTATTTTATAATTATCAGGGATTATAGTTCCTCCTGGGATGTTCGGGTAAGTTATGGTTTGGTATTTATTCACCTGGTGGATGTTGTGAATTCGTTTAGCTTGGTATTAATCTTGTAAACAGCTGAGATTTACTGTTAGCTTGTTGCTAACTGATGAAGCTTTGTGTTGACGTCTGTGTGCTAAAGCTACAATTAAAAATAAACACTCACATACATTAATACATTAATACACACTTATATAATATACTATGTTGTAATATATCTAACATACAGTTAAAACTGCACTCACACTTGTGTAAGACAGACTGTTTCAGGGTTTAGTTTCTGCAGCTGCTCTTTATCTGTGACTGAATGATTAAAACACTGTTTAGGTCAAAATAAATCCTTTTATACGTTTACTTTTAGTTTTCTGACAATATTCTGGTCTAGAAAGTTCCACAATATGGTTAAACTTTGTGGCATGACCCCCAAATTCATCATTAGTGATAATTAATGACTGAAGCTGGTGATGTGTGGAACAGTGGTCTCGATACCAAGGTCAGAAGGAAAACCTGTACTATTACACTATGGTGCAAGCCTTGGGACACCCGTATTATTTATTTGTTTATTTTATGAATTCATGTGGGGCGGCACGGTGGCTAAGTGGGTAGCACTGTCGCCTCACAGCAAGAAAGTCCTGGGTTCGATCCCCAGGCGGGTCCATCCGGGTCCTTTCTGTGTGGAGTTTGCATGTTCTCCCCGTGTCTGTGTGGGTTTCCTCCTCCCACAGTCCAAAAACGTGCAGTCAAGGTTAATTGGAGACACTGAATTGCCCTATAGGTTGGTTTGTGTGTGTGTGTGTGTGCGCCCTGCGATGGACTGGCGCCCCGTCCAGGGGGTTACTGTGTGCCTTGCGCCCATTGAAAAGCCTGAATAGTCTCCAGCACCCCCCCCCCCCCCCCCCCCCCCCCCCCCCCGTGACCCAGATTGGATAAGCAGTTAAGAGAGCGAGTGAGTGAATTCATGTGTTTCAGTTACAACCGTTGCTTTGCTTCCAACATTGCAGCAACAGTTTAGGGAAGGCCCTTTTCTGCAAGCTCTATAAAGACGTTAAGAAAAGCTCGGTTTAAAATCCATGAAGCTTGAAGTTTGAAATCTCTGGAATGAGCCGGAACATCAGTGCTAATGAAGGGGCACAAATTCCCACACACAGACGTACGTCAAAGTCTTGTGAGAAGCTTCTCAGAAGGAGCGGCTGGTGTTCTAGCTGAAAAGATCAGCAGAGGTCACTATTTTAATAGTGTCCGACAAGCTCATGGACGTGCATTTGGCCTATAGTGACCTTATGCTGAGAGGAAATTTCTTCAGCACTGTCCACAGTCAAGCAAGCTTCACATCGGGACTTTTTAGGGTCTGCCAGGCAAGACAGACGTTACCAGAACCGTAACTGGTTCGTACAATTTTACACTATTATTTCAAAAGTCGTTCAGATAAACGGTCACATCAAGTGTTTACACACTTCTGTTTAATTTTATTTATTTATTTTCTTTATTCTGAGTCTCTCAGTGATTCATTCTGTCTTTTCTTCACACAGTTCTGATCTGGAATGACGACGTCGCCGAGATATCAGAGCTCCAAATCGACAGGTAAAGTCTCCCTAACCAGGGATGTGTCGATACTATACAGATTAAAAATAAAATCACAAAATCAACCAAAACATTAGGACCGCCGCCTAACGTGCAGCCAGAGCAGACCTGACCCGATGAAGCATGGACTCCACCACACACGGATTTCTGTAGTGTCTGGAACGCTGGCTCGTCCTACAGTGCATCCCGGTTCCATCTCATCTCCGGGTGACGGATGCACGCATGTTTGGCTCTTCACATGTTCTTGAAGAACACAGGATTAGTCGGACCAGTCGACCTTCTTCCGTTGCGCCGATGTCCAGTTTCGACGCCTGAGTGCTCACTGTAGTAGCTTTCGACAGGGGACAGGGGGTAGCGTCGGCGTCTCCTGAAGCATGGGTCATGATGGCACAGATGGCAGGAGCTTCAGTCGCAAAGAAAACTTAACTTTGGTGCTTTTACAGAGCTCAGTGCTGCACAAATGCACTGAATAAATCTGGCACAATTATAAAAAAGGGCTGGGGGTGGCAGAACAGTTTCTGAGGAGCACTGCTCCTGTTTTGGTAGCTGGTAGAGGTCCAGAACCACCGCTGACACCCTTCTGATGGTCGGTTTGTTCACTGGAATTGTTCACCGTTTGCCCTTTTTGACCAGCGGGTTCTGCTCCAGTTCTTGCACCTCATCAAAGTGAAAAGACTCCGACTTGGGCCAGTTCTCTGAATAGTTTAAGATCCAGAGTTATTCTGGTTGTTAGAAGCTGAGTGTGTTTGTTTGTGTCCTGTAGTTAAGAAAGCAGACATGGAGTTCCAGACGCCGGTGGTTTCGGAGAAGTTCCAGAGCCGCTTCGGATGGAGGTCCAACAAAAACGAGAGCGAACCGGGACTGAGGGTGAATTGTTCAGACAGCACGGAGGGTAAGAGCGATAAGAGAGTCACACACTAATCTCCATTGTCCCCCGTCTCTGTGTAGTACCATCAATCAGCCAGCAGAGGGCATAACTGCAGCACTAATGAGGAATCCCTGCCTTGGACTTAACCGATCATTGTCTGTTTAGATGCCTGACCGGCTGATAGCAGAGCTGAGATTCGAAGTCGTGAGCTTGAGACGTTACCGTTAGGCATGTTTTACCAATGCAGTCCCTTGACCCACAGCTAGTCCCTCAGGGGCGCCGCGGCCCGATTTCTGTATATTGTTTTATTTGTTGAGCACTCATCGAGGCTAACGAGCACATGGTGGGGTGTCCACATACTTTTGGCCACATAGTGCACTTTGTGCACACTGTTTTAGATTGTCAGCTCTTGCTTTTGTGGTCCGGTCAAGCGAAAGTCATGCTGCCACCCTGAGTCGTGACCTTTGGGTGGGTCGCAAGCCAAAGAAAAATATAATAGATTAGTTAAATAAATGAATTTTAACAGGCACGTAAGCACGTTATGATCGTGTACACGAGCGCCCCCTTGTGGAGGCTTTACATTACATTTTGTAAACCACAGTGGGACCAGATTACCACCAATTTCATTTATTTTTTATACGTTTTGGTTTCATGTTAGTTTTGATGCAGGTTGCTTGGGTCACGATAAAAATCATGAATAAAATGTGGATGGTTTAAACATCTGCTTGACCACTGAGTCTTTAGGAAGTGTTTTGAATCTTCAGTGTGGGTGGACAAGTGTAGGGTCAGTGTGTACAGATGTGCACAGGTGTGTTTTATGATCCGGGCGTTCCCGTCCCCTACGCGCCGTGTGAGGATTCTTCTCGTCTCGGGCTGCTGTTGGGACTCGTCCAGGGCGTCTGCTGTAAATGACACGTCGCTTAAAAAAAAATCAACCCTGAGGCCAGAAGAACTGTGTTTGGTTAGATCTGCTTCTGTTAGTCCTGGATCTGATCCAAGAGGATCTGAAGCGGGAGCAGCCGAAAATAATCATTTATTCATTATTATGCTGATAGATGTTGACTTTTGGAGCAACCCACATGGAGCTTGGCGTGTCTCGCTATGCGATACGGCTCTGTGTGGAAACCCAACACTGGCAGGTGATGATAAGCGGCGGCAGATCGGACACGAGTCGTGTGGATCGTGCGGTTGGCAGCGGATTCACAGTAGGGAGTTAGAAATGACTAAATTGCAAGATAAAGTGGGGGGGGCAGAAAAATTAAGAAATGTTTATGAACACAAAGTTATTCTGTAATGCTGACGAACACACACCCACAGCTAAAGGCGGTTTGGGGGTGGGGGTGGGGGGGATTGCCAGGGTCTGGTATAAACAGCAGAGCCCGTCAGTGTAACATGAACCCGCTCTATAAATACACCTAACCTTTCTGCTCCTGCACTCGGAAAACGTTCCGGCGCCGCACGCTCACCTTGCGCAGGAGTGTTTGTGTTGTGAAGGACAGCGTCGATCTCTCAGCCGCGCGTTAGAACCCGAGATGCCGCGCAGGGGAATCGAACCCAATCTGGAATGCGTTCCTGTCTGTGAGAATGCGGTTCCTCGGTGAGGTGAGTTTTGTTCTCCGTGACTCACGCCGGTTTGGAAAGTGAGTCGGATGGAAACGGCGTGCTGTCAGGCTGGAGTCGCGCCACACTACGCTCGTGAGGAACGTTTACTGCGGGAGACGGAACTGGGTTTGGGTTTTTTTAAAAAATTAATTTAAGCCTCACTACCCCTGGAATTCAGGGTTCGAATCCCCAGAGGTGCTATCAGCCGGTCTACAGTCTACATACGGATGCGATTGGCTGAAGCCTCGTGCAATTCACCTAGTGATTCCAAGGAAACCGAACCCACTGCGACCCTGACCAGGATAAAGCGGTGGAAATTAAATGAATACGAGTTCAAATCCCAGCTGTGCTATCGACCAGTCGGGCGCCCACACACAGGCGCGATTGGCAGTGGCGGTATTGTGGGAGGGGAGGGACAGAAATAGGATGGTGATCGCTCAGTGGTTAAGGTACTGAATTAGCAATCAGAAGGTTGTTGGTTCAAGCCCCACCACTACGAAGTTGCCACTGTTGGGCCCCTGAGCAAGGCCCCTAACTCTCAATTACCCAAAATCCTGTTCAGTGATAACTGTAAGTCGCTTTGGATAAAAGCATCTGCTAAATTCCGGAAATGTAAATGTGATTGCTGCTGCACAATAGCGGCCTCTGCTGTCTTGTCGAGGTGTCTGCGCTAGCACTGAATGCTTTGTAGCAACACGTTTTTCCATTTAGTCATGCCTGTTTCCCTCTCTTGCTCTCAGGTTGTTTATTATAACCTAAATGATTTTTATTGACCCGCACGTTTTCCGTTCCCCTGCAGAACTGGGCGACTCGGGCAGCAGCAGCCCCTCCTTCCAGCCAATCAGGAGTCAGATTCCCATCCCCACCGCCCATGTCATGCCCTCTACGGCCCACAACCCCTCCCAGCGACCCCCCGACACCCGATCCAGCTCCTCCAGCTCCAAGTCCTCCCTGTCCAAGTCGGCCTCCTCTCCCAACCTGGAGGCGCAGGACGGGGGCGGAGTCAAGCAGGACTGCCTGAGCCGCTACCGCAGCCTGGTCAACGGCCTGGACCACACCCTGTTCCCGGGCGCCGATCAGAACCAGACCCGGCTGGACGAGGCCCAGCGGTTCGAGATGCCCCCCCTGGAGCCCACTCTGAACCAGTCCGGGCTGCTGGGCGGCTTCGGGCCCGACGTCAGGATGAAGCCGCACGTGACCGGGATTGGCGAGGGAGCCGAGTGCAGAGCCGACGCCTTCCACGCCGCTCTGGATCAGACCTACAGGGTTCTGCCTGAGGCTAGAGCGGGCGCGGCGTGTTCCTCGGACCCGTACGCCAAGACGAAAGCGCGCTCTGGGGAGGAGATGGCCGACTGGCAGCAGAAGTTTGAGAGTCTGAGGATGCAGGTGGAGCAAATGCAGGTAAAACTCATGAACTCAGAATTAGACGGGGCGTCCAAATACTTTTGTTCATTTAGCGTGTATACATCAGGTCTGTGTGAAAACCTAGCGCTCTCTCTACACACGCATTTCCCATCATGCTACACTCCCGAGAAGAGGGCGTGTCTAAATCCTTAGCTCCCTTAAAATGCTCCTACTGAGGCGCCTTAATTCTGAGTGACGATCTGACCGAATGACGAGGGAGCGCCCGATTCCTCCTCGGCGCTGAAGATCAATCCCAGCATTCAGTGCGGCACGACTTCTCTCACAAAAAACTACAAACGTGGCGGACGAATAAATGCGAGGCAACCAACAGAGTTCCTTTCACGTGTACATAAATTCTCATTGATGTGTAATCTGTATAAAGGTGGAATTGTACGAGTGTCATTTATTTGTAAATTGGGGCGTCGGAGAGTTTAAGCGTTTTCGGGACACGGAGGGAGACGTTAGCCGGCGTGCTAGCGTCGGTTTGAACGTCCTGAGGCTAACTGTGTTAGCTTAGTAAGCTAAACCTGCGGTGGCGTAATCTCTGTATAAGTAGAGCGTCTAAATAATCTGATTATGAGCTCCAGGTCTGATTAGAATCCTCTCTACTGAGGAGCTGATCAGGTAGGTACGGGGGAGCAGGGCGGGTCACTAGGACTTCACACAGACCCGTAGTGTCCGTGAATTCATGGTGAGCGTTTCTAACTGCACTTTCTCTATCAGTTATTAGCAGGTCAGGGTGGACAGTATTCGTCTCTGTACCCGTCGGAGAGCTGCAAATGGGACACGGTGATGAAGGCCAACGAGAGTCTGTTGAAGGAGAAGGAGCTCATCATCGAGAGGTTTTATTACATGTTTCCTTTCAGTTTAGTCATATCCACCTCCACTTCCGACCGACGAAGGCCGTGACTAAGACACGCCCCTCTGACGCACGAGGCTCACACGGGGATCAGTATCGTGTACAGAGAGTCACACACTGATCTCTGTTATTCACAACCTCTGTGCAGCGCCTCAACCAGGCAGCAGGGGGCGTAACCGCAGCACTTCTGAGGAATCCTTCCATTCTGCAGAGCTGAGATTCGAACTCATGCGCCACCCAAGCACCCTGTTGCTAAATTATTTAGACATTTGACGCATAATTTACTGAAACTCTGAAACTAAGAGCTCCGATCAGTCCCTGTTTTTATTCGGATTTGCTTGTAGTTACTTGTTTTTACTCGATTTATATAGTGAGACACTTTATGGCCCAGTAGTTGCAAAAAACAGTGCAATGAGCCCAAAAAGTTGCTGCCAAACACAGAAAGTGTTCCGATATCTGTCAAAAGTGTGTTTTACTAAACCCTAACTCAGCAGGGTGCACGAACTTTTGCACAATCCTACACAAGTCCATCAGGTTGTGTCGTCCAGGGTGCACAAACTTTTGCACACGTCTCTATACACCACTGCTCTTACGTTAACACCTCGTTTATCGTTTCAGAAATCACAAATGACCAAAGCGTGGGTGTGGGGTGATGAGCCCTGGCTCACAGTCTGCATTCCAGTTCATCCCACCGGTCTTCCTGAACCTCGCTGTTGCCTTCCCTTAATAGTTAAAAGCATGTTATTGATTATATACACCTGTTAACATGTTGTGTCTTGTGAGTGGTAGTCACATGAGTGGTATTCCGTTCGCAAAAGTTTGTGCACCCCGGTCACAGTCCGTGTTTAAGTCGTCATCCTAGACAAGGAGGGAGTGCAGTGTAATGTCACACACACACAGACAATAGGAATAGTAAACGTGGCATACGTTTTTAGCCTTTAGTTTTCCCACATGCACGTTTACCCGGCTATTGAACTGCATTTTACTGGGTCTGGGTTGCATGCGAACGCACCCCATTGCCAGGGTTCATTCAGTGTCAGCAAAAGCTGTAACAATTCCAGCTAAAACACCTACTGCAGCGTCGTGGCTGGTAAATAATCTGCAGGAGACGCTGAAGTTCTATGACATGCGGCTCTTGGACCTGAGGTTGTTTTCACAGCTGCTGATGTTGTTACAGGACTGGTTATCCAAACAATCGTGAGCTGGAAGGGTCTGGAGGTTCAAGTGAATCAAATGAGCTGTTGGCTCTTCTGAATCACTGATTCGTGAGTCACTCGTGAATCATTTGAGCTCATTTGACCTGCGGTGTCTGAACTTGCTGGGTGCTGGGTGGACACAAGGTGGCGCTGATGATGACCGTTCTGGTGATGGTTGTTGTTGCAGGCAGAAGCAGCAGCTGTATCAGCTGGAACAGCGTCTCCGTGAGAGCGAGGTGCAGATCCACGGAGCCCTGATGGGACGCGGAGCTCCGCTGATGGACGTCTGTCTGCTCAGGCTGCAG
Source organism: Trichomycterus rosablanca (assembly GCF_030014385.1). Lineage (NCBI taxonomy): Eukaryota > Metazoa > Chordata > Actinopteri > Siluriformes > Trichomycteridae > Trichomycterus > Trichomycterus rosablanca. The sequence goes on from NC_086010.1 coordinate 1,018,904, forward strand.
GTCAGGTTTTTTTCTATACAGGTTTTTTTTGTGTAGCGCGTGCTCGGCGTGTGACACCCTGTAGTGTCTGCGTTCGTTCAGGAGGCGCAGCGGGAGAACACCTTCCTGCGGGCGCAGTTCGCCGAGCGCAGCGACTCTTTGACTCAGGAGAAGCAGGAGGCCGAGCGGCGTCTGGGCGGCGTGGAGGCCGAGACCCAGCGTCTGAGCGAGAGTCTGAGGGAGGGCGCGGAGAGACACGCCGAGGAGCTGAAGAAGCAGGAGGAGAGGGTGAGAGCACCGCACGCCGCTCACAGTGACCGAGTACATTCGGGCTGCAGGGAGGCTGAGCGCCGTGCTTTTGTGTCACGCAGATCCGCAACCGAGACAAACACATCGGCAACCTGAAGAAGAAATGTCAGAAGGAAGCCGAGCAGAACCGAGAGAAACAGCAGCGCATCGAGACCCTGGAGCGCTACCTGGCCGATCTTCCCACCATGGAGGATTACCAGAGCCAGAGGAAACAGGTACCAGCGACTCTCACCCACACACCAGAGCGAGTTAGAATCTCAGCTATGCTATCGGCGGGTCGGGCACCTACAAGGGCAGCGATTGGCTCATCTGAGGGTGGAAGTGGTGGAGGGATTCCTCATAAGTGCTGCAGTTACGCCCTCTGCTGGCTGATTGATAGTGCTACACAGAGACTGGGGATGATGGAGATCGGTGCGTGACTCTCTGTGCGCGATACAGATCTCCGTATGAACCCACATGTGTCGGTCAGGAGTGGAGGTCTGCAGCAGTAGAGGAATTGGATATGACTAGATTGGAAAAAACTGCATAAATATGCTTTACTGATTAAATTAATTGTAGTTTGTAAATGGAAACATATTCTGAGTTTGATGCCTGCAGCATGTTCCAAAAAAGTTGGGATAGGGGCGTGTTACCCCGTGTTACCCCTTTCTTAATGCATGAACTGAGGACACTTGCTTGATGTGAGACTCTAGCTGTCGTCTAATGCTGTGTGTGTGTGTGGTAGCTGGAAGCCACAGAGCTGAAGGTAGATGAACTGCAGGGTTTGGTGCAGGAACTGGAGGCTCAGCTGAAGGAGGCACGATCAACCAATCGGAATAAAGACGCTCAACTAGAGGAACAAAAACAGAGGGAACGGGAACTGCTCGCTACCGTCAGCAGGTATAACACACACACACACTATTTTGGACATCTGCCCCCACCCCTCCTCGGACATTAGTCAATTATAGCCATGCAGACGCCCGACAGGCTGGTAGCACCGCTGAGATTCGAAGCCTGGATCCCCAGATCTCAGCAATAGTGAGCTTGCATACTTGCCCCACTGGTTGCTAAGATTAATGGGTCAAAATTGAACCACAATGCTGTAAATAGTTAATTTTTCGCTGTAGACGACTCAGGGTTTTTTTTTGTCTTGGTTGGATGTAAATACTCATTTTTCCTTTTTAAATGTGTTTTTTAAAACATATTTGTGTTTATTTGTATTAAAAACACTTGATTATTGTGGTTGAAGTCGGGCGCTTGGCAGACACAGTTGGCCCTTGTCTGTGGGAGGGGAGTCTGGGTGGGGAATCGCCTCATTGCTGCTTCAGCAGTGACTGTCCGGTTGAGACACCAGCGGCAGTGGTGGAGGAATACAGAGGGAGCAGCGTGGTCCTCTTGGATGTACAGACCCAGCCGACGGCGTCGCGAGCGTGCGGTATGGAAACCTAACGGCCCTCTGTTTGGCTCTGAAGTTTGCAGGCCAGGGTTAAGGAAGGACTGGACGACGGAGCGAGGTTACCCTCTCTAGATTTGGAGAAGCTGAAAGAGGAGAACGCGGCCCTGAAGGAGGAGCAGCAGAAACTCAAAAAGGTGACCGCGAGCGCCGGGCGTGATGAATTCGGTGGTTAGCGGTGACGGAACGATGCGTGAACGAACTGTGTGTGGTTTCAGGTGGTCGAGAAGCAGCTGAGGATGATGGAACAGCTCGGCTCACAGATCAGGGTATGAACGTCCACCTCCACACATCATAAACCATTGCTAACAGTGAAGGGGAGGAATGGCATGCGGAAGGTGGACTGGATAGTGGCTATAAACAGCCATTGTAAACCGTGGTGATTATATAGGGCAGTTGTAACCTAGTGGTTAAGAAACTGGACTAGTAATCAAAAGGTCGTTGGTTCAAGCAAGGTCCTTAACCCTTAGTTGCTCAGACTGTATACTGTCACAGTGCTGTAAGTCGCTTTGGATAAAAGCGTCCGCTAAATGCCAAAAATTTAAATAATTAATGTAGAGCTGTACCTCATTTACAGCTATAACAGCCTCCTCTCTTCTAGGAAGGCTTTTCTTACCATCAATTATGTGTGTGTGTGTGTGTGTAGAACGTACAGCAGCAGCTGTGTGAGGAGGAGAGCAGTAATCAGGCTCTGAGAGACGAGTTGGACTCTAAAGAACAAGAGCGACTGCAGTTACACTCCGCGGTGAAAGAGGTGAGAAACACACTGCAGACTCTGGGCACCGAGCTGTGTTCAAAATAGCTACTACACACCACTCGAGCACTGATGGGGGCCCCAGAACAGTATGCAGTATATACCGAGTGCAGTATGCAGTATATACCGAGTGTAGAGTGTATGACTAGACTATAAATCTAGTCCAGATGTTTGAATAGGGTGTGGGGATAAATAAATAACATTTTGTGTGTGTTGCAGCTGTCCGTGCAGAACCAGGAGCTGATGGAGCAGAGTGTGTGTCTGCGTGAGCGGCTGCAGCTGGAGTCGGGGGTGTGTGACGTTCGACTCACTCAGCAGCTCCTCACTGAGATGGCGTCGTGTCTGAGTGACCTGCGCTCGCTGTGTGGGGTCCTCACACACACCGCCCACGGGCGAGACCCCAACCTGTCCATGCTGCTGGGGATCAGCTGTGAGTATATACACACACACACACACACACACACACACACACACACACCACCCACGGGTGAGACCCCAACCTGTTCATCACCCTGTACACACACACACACACACACACACACACACACACACACACACACACACACACACACACACACACACACACACACCGCCCACGGGTGAGACCCCAACCTGTTCATCACCCTGTACACACACACACACACACACACACACACACACACACACACACACACACACACACACACACCACCCACGGGCGAGACCCCAACCTGTCCATGCTGCTGGGGATCAGTTGTGAGTACACACATATACACACACACACACACACACACCACCCACGGGTGAGACCCCAACCTGTTCATCACCCTGTACACACACACACACACACACACACACACACACACACACACACCACCCACGGGCGAGACCCCAACCTGTCCATGCTGCTGGGGATCAGTTGTGAGTACACACATATACACACACACACACACACACACACACCACCCACGGGTGAGACCCCAACCTGTTCATCACCCTGTACACACACACACACACACACACACACACACACACACACACACACACACCACCCACGGGTGAGACCCCAACCTGTTCATCACCCTGTACACACACACACACACACACACACACACACACACACACACCACCCACGGGCGAGACCCCAACCTGTCCATGCTGCTGGGGATCAGCTGTGAGTGAACACACACACACACACACACACATACACACATATACACACACACACACACACCACCCACGGGTGAGACCCCAACCTGTTCATCACCCTGTACACACACACACACACACACACACACACACCACCCACGGGCGAGACCCCAACCTGTCCATGCTGCTGGGGATCAGTTGTGAGTACACACATATACACACACACACACACACACACACCACCCACGGGCGAGACCCCAACCTGTCCATGCTGCTGGGGATCAGCTGTGAGTATACACACACACACACACACACACATACACACATATACACACACACACACACACACACCACCCACGGGTGAGACCCCAACCTGTCCATGCTGCTGGGGATCAGCTGTGAGTGAACACACACACACACACACACACATACACACATATACACACACACACACACACACACCACCCACGGGCGAGACCCCAACCTGTCCATGCTGCTGGGGATCAGCTGTGAGTGAACACACACACACACACACACACACATACACACATATACACACACACACACACACACACCACCCACGGGCGAGACCCCAACCTGTCCATGCTGCTGGGGATCAGCTGTGAGTATACACACACACACACACACACACATACACACATATACACACACACACACACACACACACCACCCACGGGTGAGACCCCAACCTGTCCATGCTGCTGGGGATCAGCTGTGAGTGAACACACACACACACACACACACACATACACACATATACACACACACACACACACACACACCACCCACGGGCGAGACCCCAACCTGTCCATGCTGCTGGGGATCAGCTGTGAGTATACACACACACACACATACACACATATACACACACACACACACACACACACCACCCACGGGCGAGACCCCAACCTGTCCATGCTGCTGGGGATCAGCTGTGAGTATACACACACACACACACACACACATACACACATATACACACACACACACACACACACACCACCCACGGGTGAGACCCCAACCTGTTCATCACCCTGTACACACACACACACACACACACACACACACACCACCCACGGGCGAGACCCCAACCTGTCCATGCTGCTGGGGATCAGTTGTGAGTACACACATATACACACACACACACACACACCACCCACGGGTGAGACCCCAACCTGTTCATCACCCTGTACACACACACACACACACACACACACACACACACACACACACACACACACACACCACCCACGGGTGAGACCCCAACCTGTCCATGCTGCTGGGGATCAGCTGTGAGTGAACACACACACACACACACATACACACATATACACACACACACACACACACACCACCCACGGGCGAGACCCCAACCTGTCCATGCTGCTGGGGATCAGCTGTGAGTATACACACACACACACACACACACACATACAGTGTATCACAAAAGTGAGTACACCCCTCACATTTCTGCAAATATTTCATTATATCTTTTCATGGGACAACACTATAGACATGAAACTTGGATATAACTTAGAGTAGTCAGTGTACAGCTTGTATAGCAGTGTAGATTTACTGTCTTCTGAAAATAACCCAACACACAGCCATTAATGTCTAAATAGCTGGCAACATAAGTGAGTACACCCCACAGTGAACATGTCCAAATTGTGCCCAAATGTGTCGTTGTCCCTCCCTGGTGTCATGTGTCAAGGTCCCAGGTGTAAATGGGGAGCAGGGCTGTTAAATTTGGTGTTTTGGGTACAATTCTCTCATACTGGCCACTGGATATTCAACATGGCACCTCATGGCAAAGAACTCTCAGAGGATGTGAGAAATATAATTGTTGCTCTCCACAAAGATGGCCTGGGCTATAAGAAGATTGCTAACACCCTGAAACTGAGCTACAGCATGGTGGCCAAGGTCATACAGCGGTTTTCCAGGACAGGTTCCACTCGGAACAGGCTTCGCCAGGGTCGACCAAAGAAGTTGAGTCCACGTGTTCGGCGTCATATCCAGAGGTTGGCTTTAAAAAATAGACACATGAGTGCTGCCAGCATTGCTGCAGAGGTTGAAGACGTGGGAGGTCAGCCTGTCAGTGCTCAGACCATACGCCGCACACTGCATCAACTCGGTCTGCATGGTCGTCATCCCAGAAGGAAGCTGACGCACAAGAAAGCCAGCAAACAGTTTGCTGAAGACAAGCAGTCCAAGAACATGGATTACTGGAATGCCCTGTGGTCTGACGAGAGCAAGATAAACTTGTTTGGCTCAGATGGTGTCCAGCATGTGTGGCGGCACCCTGGTGAGAAGTACCAAGACAACTGTATCTTGCCTACAGTCAAGCATGGTGGTGGTAGCATCATGGTCTTGGGCTGCATGAGTGTTGCTGGCACTGGGGAGCTGCAGTTCATTGAGGGAAACATGAATTCCAACATGTACTGTGACATTCTGAAACAGAGCATGATCCCCTCCCTTCAAAAACTGGGCCTCATGGCAGTTTTCCAACAGGATAACGACCCCAAACACAACCTCCAAGATGACAACTGCCTTGCTGAGGAAGCTGAAGGTAAAGGTGATGGACTAAACCCAATTGAGCACCTGTGGCGCATCCTCAAGTGGAAGGTGGAGGAGTTCAAGGTGTCTAACATCCACCAGCTCCGTGATGTCATCATGGAGGAGTGGAAGAGGATTCCAGTAGCAACCTGTGCAGCTCTGGTGAATTCCATGCCCAGGAGGGTTAAGGCAGTGCTGGATAATAATGGTGGTCACACAAAATATTGACACTTTGGGCACAATTTGGACATGTTCACTGTGGGGTGTACTCACTTATGTTGCCAGCCATTTAGACATTAATGGCTGTGTGTTGAGTTATTTTCAGAAGACAGTAAATCTACACTGCTATACAAGTTGTACACTGACTACTCTAAGTTATATCCAAGTTTCATGTCTATAGTGTTGTCCCATGAAAAGATATAATGAAATATTTGCAGAAATGTGAGGGGTGTACTCACTTTTGTGATACACTGTATACACACACACACACACACACACCACCCACGGGTGAGACCCCAACCTGTCCATGCTGCTGGGGATCAGCTGTGAGTGAACACACACACACACACTGCCTGAAACCCCAATCTGTACACACACACAACACCCACAGTCGAAACCTGTACACACACCCATGCACACATACACAAAGACGCATGCACACACACACACACACACCGCCCACGGTTGAGACCCCAACCTACACACACACACATATACACAGACATACACACACACCCCGACTGTTGAGACCCTAACCTGTATGCACACACCGCCCACGGTCGAACCTGTCTATCAACCCGTATATACACACGTGCATGCACGCACACACACACACACACACACACACAGTGCCCACGGACGAGACCCCAACCTGTCCATGCTGCTGGTGATCAGCAGTGAGCGCACACACACACACACACGGATAAGAACCTGATCTCTTTATGCTCCTGGGTGTCAGAAGTGAACACACACACACACACACACACACACACACACTTATCAGAACTGTCGGGCATCGGTTATCAGGTGTAGGTGACTAATAACATGCACACACACACACACACACACACACACACACACACATAATGTGGCCACATTTAGCACAAACGAAACTCTTCAAACTAATGAAAAGAACAACAACACAACAGTAACGGTTTCTATGGTAATGAGAGGATCTATTACGTATTTATTTCACCATGGTTACAGCATTTCTGTCTAGTGTTGGAGAGCTTTGTTGTGAATGCGCTGTCGTGACAACCGTGTGTGTGTGTGTGTGTGTGTGTGTGTGTGTGTGTGTGTGTGTTTCAGCCCCCACTGTGCCGGGGCCGAGCGAAGACTGGTCGAATCCCGCAGTTCTGCAGAAGAAACTACAGGAGGCGCTGCAGCTGCGCCGCGACGTGGAGGAGCTGCGGAACACCGTCTCGGACAGATACGCTCAGGACATGGGGGAGAACTGTACCACCCAGTAACCCAGAACCAGAACTGACAGAACTGGAGCCATTAGATCCAGAACCAGAACAACTACCAGCAGAATTTTAACCACGTATTAAATAAAACATAACATGAGTGCACAGAACCAAACCCAGCATTAACTAACCAGTTATTAATAGCAGAACTCCATTAACCAGTACAAGAAGATCCAGTAGAAGCAATACTAGGACCAGGATGAAATAAAACCAGCAGAACCAGAACTAAAGAACCAAACCCAGAGCTGGAACCAGGACTGCTGGAACCTTTGTATTCATCCTACAGCTACCACAGCAGGACACTAAGGGCTAATAAAGCTAACGCTAATGACACTACAGCCTCCTCACACACGGGCCTATTTTTATATAACGGAATGTAAAGATTTATTTTTCTAACCTGTTTAACCTTGTTTTTTTCCTCTGCAGTGCTAATATGCTAGTATTGTAAATGAACGCTAACGTTCCTGTGTATTCGGGAACGGATCTGATGTGGTTGACAATCAACTGATTAATATTTAAGTAGGTTTTTTTGTGCTATGCTAACACGAGGTATAACGGACTGTGTGTTGTGGAGTGAGTTTAGGGTCGTTCATCGTACGTGACGTGTTTGAGACGACCGGCGTGTCTGTAATTACAGGTTTAACGTCGATACGCCCCGTTTGTGGTGCACGTTTGGACATTTTCAGACATTCCATCAGTGTGATGCTGCGAGATTAGAATGTATTGATGACACTATCCGGACAGTCCATTATTTATAACTTTCGGTTAGAGGCGTCCAGACGCGCCAGGCCTCCTACAAAATGAACGACTGACCTTTATTAAGCTCTGCCGTGTTCGAGGGAGGGAGGGTTGGATGGGGGTGTCTTCCACCACCTCTGTGATCTGTGATTTGTAAACTACAGATGGGGCGGGGTCATGTGGAGCTTAGCGTGATGTCCCGATGTCCTCATTTTTGGGGTCTAATGCACCATTGATTCGGAAGGGGGGCGGGGGTCATGTGGAGCTTAGTGTGTCTCTCCATATGTGATACGGTTATGTGAGAGAACCCAACACAACACTGTCCGGTAATAAGAAGCAGCTGCATGTGTCTGAGGGATCATGTGGTGATCAGGCTCTCATTGATCAGATCAGGCTGTGCAAGCAGCACAGGATTCACAATGAGGAATTGGATATGACTAAATTGGACTAAAATGGGTAGAGTGCACCTTTTCTCCACCAGCCTGTCGACTGATGCGTTAGATGGAAGGCTTTACTTATACTTTACAGTATTTTGTAAATGTGAGATGTTTGACCCTGTTCTCCTCCAGCTCGATCCTTTACTTCATGTGTCTGAGCAGCAGATTCGAGTCTTCCGGTCACTTTTCTACTACATTTAATGTTTATTTATTATTAAAGCTTCACTCTCATGTTAAACAGTTACATGTAAAGATGTTCCTGAATCAGTCGGATATCATAAGCGTTTATTTGGACCCTCAAGCTCGACTCGACACTAAATGTTTGTATTTTTGATGTTTTTATGCCTTTTAGAAATAAAGATTGTTCTCTTTAACTTCTGTGTGAAATTTCTTGAGCTTTTCGATTCTGAAGAACAGCGAACGATCTGAAACTGTCCGGACAGCGAGGACACACATAGAACTGCAGGTACGATTTATAAATATTATTATTTATTAATGTTATCCTTGAATTAAAATAATGTAACACAATAATATACACACTGAATTATAGCTGTTTACAGCGCCCCCTTGTGGAGGATTTTCCAATTGCTCAACAGCAGTGACTAATGTAAGTCCTTAACATTTAAAAACATGGTTAATTAAAGAAATCTGTTTATTTATTTCATTCATTTCCATTTCATGCTTTACCACCACTTTATTCTAGTCAGGGTCACGGTGGGCACCATGCAGTAACAAACCCCAGACAGGACGCCTGAACATCAGACCCCAGAAAGAAGGGAAATCAGACCCGATAGTGGTGCAGTATGTACAGACTGGCCATCCTTTTCTCAGACATAGCCAATCGTGTCTGTATGTACAATGCCCGACTGGTCTGATTTCCCTTCTTTCTGGGGTCTGATGTTCTCCTTTTTGGGGTCTGATTCCTCTTTTTTTTTGGATCTGATTCCTCTCCTTTTAGTGTCTGATTCCCCTTATTTTTGTGGTCTGATGTCCTCCTTTTTGGGGTCTCATGCCCTCCTTATTTGGGGGTTAATTCCCCTTCTGTTTAGGGTCTGATTCCCCTCCTTTTCTGATGTTCTCGTTTTTGGGGTCTGATGTTCTCCTTTTTAGGGTCTGATTCCCATTTTGTTTAGGGTCTGATTCCCCTCCTTTTTGGGGTCTGATGTTCTCCTTTTTAGGGTCTGATTCCCATTCTGTTTAGGGTCTGATTCCCCTCCTTTTTGGGGTCTGATTCCCCTCCTTTTTGGGGTCTTATGTTCTCCTTTTTGGGGTCTTGCACCTTCCTTTTGGGGGCTGATGTCCTCCTTTCTGGGGTCTGATTCCCCTTCCTTTGGGATCGGATTCCCCTCTTTTTTGGGGTCTTATGTTCTCCCTTTTAGAGTTTAATGTTCTACTTTTTGGGGTCTTGTGCCCTTCCCTTTGGGGCCTGATGATTCCCTTTTTTAGAATCTGTTCTTGTTGGGGTTATGGAAGTGATGTTGATCTTTTAAGTGCCTGTGGTTACTGGTTGGGAGGAGATGGAAGCATTTCCAGCACATTCTGGTATTATTAATATGTGTAAGACTTAATAATAATTAGATATTAAACTATTTAATTAGACATCCAGAGCTCTGATCATGTGAGCCGTGTTACTATACACAAATCTTGATTCTGTGTACTGAGTCGCTGTCCTGCTGCATCTCTGTGTTGTTGATGGTGGGCGGGGTCTCAGGATCAGGGCTGCATTGGGAGTCAGACCGCATGCTTGTAGTGTTTGGCTGTCGTTGTTGTGGCAGTGCGGGTGTGGCAGGGCGCTGATGATGTCGTATGGAGGTTTGCTGGAGCCTCTGTGGTAAAGCAGGAGGATAAAACGTAAAACACTTTACCTGCAAACACCCCCCCCCCCCCCCCCCCACACACATATATATACATTCACGTACCTGTGGGTGTCCAGGTACTGCCGTAGGTGTCCGACTGTCTCGTTGAAGAACATTTTCAGAAGGAAGGTCGTCTCTCTGTCCTCAGATTTCACTCTCAGACTGGTGACGTCACTCTCACACAGTGTGCCAGAGTCCGACCTTAAATCAGAACACATTTGGCTCAGGACAGCACGGTGGGTAGCACTGTCACCACACAGCAAGAAGGTCCTGGGTTCGATTCCCAGCTGGAACGATCCGGTTTGCGTGTTCTCCCCGTGTCTGTGTGGGTTTCCTCCAGGAGCTCCGGTTTCCTCCCACAGTACAAAGACCTGCAGTCAAGTCAACTGGAGACACTAAAAGTGTGTGTGTGTGTCCTGTGATGGACTGGCGACCTGTCCGGGGTGTTTCCTGGGTGCTAGTACCTTTCTCTGAGCGTCCGCAGTGCTGGAGTCTCGATGATGTTCTCTTGATGGTTCTCAGCTCCTTCCAAGCCCTAAAAAACAAACAAAACAAAACACCGGGAGTCCAGGATAAAAACCTTTTACAGGTCGGGAGTTTTTAATTGTTGTGGTATAAACTCTCACCTGTAGATGAGTTCTGAGAGCTGATCTGATGCTGATGACGTTACCGGCTCTCACCACACGCTCAGGGAGTTTATTAACAAACTGCTGCACTGACAGTGTCCGGCCTGAGTAACGAAACACCAAACACATCAAACCCAACAGTTAGTCATGGTCAGGATGATTCGGGTCGCTGCTCTGAGCTAAAACGGGTCAGAAAAGCTAAAATATATCCGTGCAATTACTGAGATTAATTAGATTATTATATTTTAGAAAAAAATCACCTTTACACATCACACACTTAAAATACTGTATAATAATAAAATAACAAAATACTATTTAAATATAGAGATTTGTTTATCCACACGATTGTATTCATTTCAGCTCTGCTATCAACCGGCCGGGCGTACATTGATCATTGGCAGGCTGAATGGATTCCTGCACTTGCGGCCTCTGCTGGCTGCTCGAGGCGCTGCACAGAGATGGTGAATAACGGAGAGCAGTGCGTGACTCTCAGTACGCTATACTGATCCCTGAGTGTCGGAGTGCGTTAGGTGTTAGGTACGGCCCTCCCTGGTCAGAAGGTATACGTGGGGAATTGGGTATGACTCGATTGTGAGAAAAAGGGAAAAAAACTGAATTATTGAGAAGAAGTGACCTTCATAAATCAGCCAATAGAAATACAAGTAAGAACAGAGCTGAAAACACTCAGATCCTCGAACACCTTCACAGCGTCTGTTTTAAATATTTGTACAAATGAAAGTTTATGTTTAATTAAATCAAATAAGAATCTGTTAATATTGGTTGTGTGTTGGTGCGTCCTGGTTCGGACCTGGTAGGCGGTAGTGGCTCTGACCGGTCACTGTGTTGGTCGTTTCTTTCTGCTCGGACTGACCAGTCATGTGACCTTTCCCTGGAAACTCCGTCCTGAACTCCTCGTCCCGCCGGTCATGAACCTGTTCATTTACAAATAAATAAAGATGTTCTGCTCCCTGTATCACGTCCTTAATGATTAATAATTATGAAACTGAGATCTGATCAGCTGGCACAGTCATTTTTGGTGATGCTGTACAGGTGTGGGACTCGAACCCACCTGAAATGTCACTCCATCAGGAAACCGGTCCTGCAGCTCAGAGGGAAAATATCCATCCATTATGTCCTGCATACACCGCTGCACTCATACGCAGGGTGAAACGGTACAAAAAGTGAATAAAGCGTCTGAGACGGCAAAACTGAGCAGCAGCAGAATAATAAAATATAAAAATAATAAAAATCAACAATAAAAGAGCGAGTGTGAAATAAAACATTTTTCATTATTTTATTTTTAATTTGATCAGTTTGATAGAATTTGCATGGCTAGTATTTTTTTCTTTAAAAAATGTAATATAAAATATGGAAAATTATAAAACCAAAAGACAAAACAATTCATATAAATAAATCATAAATGTAAATTAAATTATACGTAATTAAATTATGTATTATTTATGCAAATCTATTTTAAAATATGCACTAAATCTGCATTTTATTAGCGGGTTTGAATCTCAGCAGTGCTATTGACCGGCTGGGCGTCAACACAGACACGATTTGTGGCCGAAGCCCTGTTAAGGATCGGAAGGATTCCTGTCCTGCAGCCAGTGTTTCTGGTTGAACTGGACCCACCTCGACCCTGACCAGCATGAAGTGGTTGATGGAAATTAAAATGAAACGTAAGAAACAGTTATTAACATCACCTGTGTGCTGGGGTGGTCGTAGGATCTGAACGGACCGTTGAACATCGCTATTCCGTTTGTAAAAAGCCACAGCGGGACGGACGGACGCTCGGCTAGTTTGGCTCCTCCGGGAACGAAGGTGATGCTGGTTCCTCCCGCCATGAGGTTCAGCTCCTGAATGTTCTTCAGAACCAGGTCGAAGTTCACAGAGAATCTTCTCACCACCGACGCTTCTGTAAACAAGAAACGGATCGTCGGGGGTTTATAGGTTCTTCTGTGTTACTCGCACCGACACGTTTTTACCAGGGGGGGTCGCCAAACTCACGGGTCACGAACTGCAGCTTTAATGTGCAGCTATAAACCATCCTGTGTTCCTCTGAATCAGAGCTTTAATTCATACCTGCTTTCCATGAAGTTTTACTGGATGTGTGTTCACGATGCGTTTTATCTGCTGTCTCATCTTCATCATCATCATCATCACCATCATCATCATCACCACTCCCAACCCAGATCATCCCATAATCATTCAGAAATCTCTAAACAACAGAGAAACGTTTCACATCTTCAGTGTCTGGAACATGTTATAGTCACATTTATATTCATGTTTATATTCACAAATGTCGCTTTATTAGTCAAATTCAGTGTTTATTATTATTATTTTTTTATTATTATTGTATTTACCTCCATTTCCCAAACCTGCTTCTGAAGCTTTTGGCACCTTTTAATCATCCGATCTTCATCCTGCTTCTGTCCTCCTGTTTTCTCCACGTCTTCAAAAAGAATGAATGTTTTTCTTATATTACAAACATTAAACTGAAAAAGGGCAGGAAGATACACGACACAGCCAAAAGTATTTGGACGCCTGATTGTGAGCTTGTTGGACATTCTGTTTAAAAAAACTGTATTAAAATTGAGTGACGTCTGTTTGATCTATTTAGCTGGAACAACAGCCGCTTTTCTGAGAAGCTTCTCACAAGACTTTGAGGTGTGTCTGTATGGGAATTTGTGCCCGTTGTATAAAACATTTTTATATCGTATCAATAAACATGATCATTTATTACCGAGTCGTAGCTTCAGTTTCTCCTCCAGAACTGAGATTCTTTTATTCTGTCCACAAAGAAACTCACATGAACATTATCATACAGTTAAGTGTGTGTGTGTGTGTGTGTGTGTGTGTGTGTGTGTGTGCAGGATCAAACCTTTTGATTAATTTCCTGTTCCTGTGTTTTCACTTTCTTCTCTAACTGAGAGATTTTCTGCATCATGCTGGACATCAACTCCATATCAGTGGGTACAGAGACTAACGCACACACACACACGCACACACACACACACACACACACACACACACACACACACACATATATACACATCAGACTGGAACCTGCAGCATGAGGGAGTCTCTGGTTTATTCCAGACGTTTATTATTACCCTCTTTAGGACTCCTTCTCTGCGTGGCCTTTGACCCCGACTGGTTCTGAGGAAAATATTTTCTAAACAGCGCGGCTTCAGAACCTGAACATTCAACACAAACATGATTCTGTATCAATTTATTACTATTTATATTAAATATTAGAAGTCTCACCAAACAGAAATAAATTTATTATTAACAGTTTAATATAAAGAAACTAAAACTCACCTGGATCAGATGCATCTGTATACAGTCGCCTATCACTGAGATCAAACAGAATCAGAAACAGAATTATAAATGTGGATAATAATAACAAATAAAATTAATTAATTATTAAATAAACATAAATTGGAGCTCTGAATATTTTGTAGTACAGTTTATTTTTGTAATTTTATAGATATAAGACTAAGAAAGACACTTTTATTCCTCCTCCATCACACTTTACAGATAGGACACGTTGTGTTTTCATTAATCCACAGATCTGTACTAAAGCGTGATTTATTATTCTGCGGAAAACATGTTTGTTGCTCCAGAGTCTAATGCAGATGCTCTTTACACCCACACAGATGTGATTGGTTGTGATTGGATTGTTGGTGGCTGATTGGTGTAGAATCTAGATTTTATTGTATTAAAATAACTGGTTTAAATTATCTTCATTCGTACTGAATTAACAATAATAATTAGGATCATAACACTGATTAAAAATACATTGTTTTGTATATTAAAGTACTAAAATATTTTTATAATAAATTATTCATAATTATATATATATATATATATATATATATATATATATATATATATATATATATATATATATAAATGTATAAAGTATTTTTTGACACAAAGGAGCTACCAATAAAATGCCATTTTGAACTAAATTAAATATTAATGACATAAATTTAAAGTTGCATGTTTTAATTACTTAAATAAAGTACAGTGTGTATTTTACATTTATGTTTTAAATAATTTATAAAGTAAGTAAATAAGGATTTTTTTCTGAAGTTCTCACCCTTCAGTTCCTGGTATCGGAGCTCTGCTGATCTTCCTCAGAGTAGAAAGAGGTGAACTCATGATTTACTAGATTTATTTCTATATTATTTATTTTGATGTGATGTAAAATTAAATGTTAAAACATGAACTTTCTAATTTCTGTACTTTTATTTCCTCTCTGTGCTCGGATCTGTTTCATGTGTTTGTTGTTGGTCGTCGTTGGTAACGAAGTCTGTGTGTAATGATTATATTTATCCACCAGAGGGCGCCGTTTACATCAAAAAACTCTAAACGTTCCGTCTATTATATAAACTATTATTTAATTACATTTGTAATATAAAGTTAATTAAAAAAAATAGCTTCAGTCTGTGTGCACATAATTTTAAAAATACTATTATTTTATTTAAGTTTTTTATTACTCATATTATAGTAAAACAATAAATAATCTGTGAATCTCAATAAACAAAATAGTTGAAACTAATTAAAGCTCATTTATCATAAACCTGAGAAACCATCATCTAAAAACACAGAGCCTGGCTGGCTTGTTTACATTTCTCTGGCTAGTCATGTTATAGACACTAACAACTGGAAACATGGCAGACTCTATTACTTAGTGGCTTTTATTTCACCATACTACAATTACAAGGAAGAAAAGGGAATTAAAAAGATTATAATATACTCTATTAGATATTTAGTATGTTCTACTAATATATTAAATGTTATCTCTGTTATAGAACTCTATGAAATATATTATGTATAATATTAATATTTAAAGAACTGTTCATTAATAAACATGAATAAATTAGTTATTAATGTTTAATAACTACTCAGCTAATTAGCTAATAACTAAATTACAAGCAGTTTTGTTCTTTTTTCCCCTAAATTATCATTATCAGATGTAGTGAGTAGAATTTGTCACGTTTGTGAGGAGTTTGGCATGTTCTTTCCGTGTCCGCTTGGGTTTTCTACAGGAAGTCTGGTTTGCTCTCACCTACAACCTCTGAATTGCCTCTGGGTTTGAGTAGGTCAGTGAATTCAAAGCAGCTTACAATAGTGAATGAATGCAATGCAAGCAATTGAGGGTTAGGGGCCTTGCCTAAGGGCCCAGCAGTGGCAACTTGGTGGTGGTGGTGATCACTAGCCAATCGTTGAGTTAGCACTGCCCAGTGTAAAGGGCAGTTACAGCCTAACAGTTAAAGTACTGGACTAGTAATCTAAAGGTCGCATCACTGCCAGGTTTCCACTGTTGGGCCCTTGAGCAAGGCCCTTAACCCTCAATTGCTTAGACAGTATACAGTCACAGTACTGTAAGTCGCGTTGAATAAAATAATTGTAAATTTAAAGTTAGTCTGGGATCCATGAAACACGTGTTGTATGGCACATGACGTCAGCGCGTCTCTCTCCGATTCAGCCAATCAGATGGAGACCGGAACACGCAGGTGGGGGTACGAAGTTTGAGGGATGCAGAATTAGTTGCTACAGCGGTGACCTCATCAACAGCCGCCCGACCAAAGCGGCGCATTTACGGAAGATGCAGAAGAAACAGAATCTGCTGGTGAGTAACCTGCTCTTTATAACATGAATTCTTCTCTCTAAATGTGAATTCTTGATGTTTCTGGAGCTCAGTGCTGTTCTGAGACAGGAACGATGACCTGCTGCTCTGCTCGGTGCTGGTTAGGGAGGCAGAATTTGGTAGAAACGTGAGCTGAATGTGACAGATGAGTCTGAGTTTGGATGTTTGTGTCACATGAGTCTGACCAGAATTAAACTGGGTTAAATTCAGCTTTTATTTCTGTAACTTTTATAACTGTGTTTGTGCATCTGCATACAATGTCTTAAACGTATCCACTCCCCTGAAATATTATTTAATAAGTATTGTTGTCAGTTTGTATATTTAATTCAAAACAGAATCAGTTTGTTGGACCAGTTTAATGTTGCACAAATATAGAGACAATAACAACAATGTGCAGCTGTGAACATGTCCAAGAGACGAAATGGCCATTAGAACAGATTTGATTACATTGACATTTTCGGCATTTAGCAGACACTTTCATCCAAAGTGACTTGCAGTATTGTGACAATATACAGTCTGAACAATTGAGGATTAAGGGCCTTTCACAAGGGCCCAACAGCAGCAACCTAGCAGTGGTGGGGCTTGAACCAGTGACCTTTTGATTACTCGTCCAGTACCTTAACTGCTATGCCAAAACTGCAAGCAAAAGAAGTGTGTATTGCTCATTTATTCTTTTAGTACTGGGGTAGCACTGTCACCTTACAGCAAGAAGGTCCTGGGTTTGATCCCCAGGTGGAGAGGCCTGGGTCCTTTATGTGTGGAGTTTGCATGTTCTCCCCGTGTCTGCGTGGGTTTCCTCCCACAGTCCAAAGACGTGCAAGTGAGGTGAATTGGAGATACAAAACTGTCCCTGACTGTGTTTAATATTTAACTTGTGAACTGATGACTCTTGTGTAATGAGTAACTACCGTTCCAAAAGTGTGTAAAACATGACGTTAAAATCCTAATAAATATTAAAATAAACTTTACATACTGACTCAAATTACTCATGTGGAACGTTTGTGGAACAAGGAAAACATTTATGGATTTTTTAACAACTGTACATGAATTAATAGGCCGCCTTGGTGAGGTCTGTCATTACAGTACAACTTGTTGACGGACCAAATTAAAATAAAGTCAAAGCAGCATTCAAAACAAGCACAGACACAAGGAAGACACTTGTGGGTTTAGTTTATCGTGAAGCTACAACCACGCTGCCAAGGTCTGTATTTCATACACTGCCTGACATGATGATTCAAAACTCTGTAAAGCTTTAACATCAGTAAATAACAGCCCGCCATGCTGCTGTAGGTGTGTTTGCTTTCGTATCCTTGTCAAATTGAGCGGCTGGATATCAAACCACTCTTCGTTGTATATGTAGGACCCTAGATAGTGTGCGTAGTGGGTAAACTCAGGGAGGCTGTGTAGGGATCATGGAGCGGTTTGGGACGCACCCCGAACTGTTTCCTTTGAATGTTGCAAGGGTTTGTCAGCTAGCCGCGATGCTAACGCTAGCTAAACTGTAACCTAGTTTTTTATTTGTAACGTTTTTAAGGATTAATTTTCAAATGTAGAATTTGAATGTCAGTTCGGTTCATATTCTTTACAGAACGAGTTTAATCTTAAATATTTACGCGAAGAAGACACGTAAGATTTATGAGGCTAATTAGTTAGCGAGCTAGCTGTATGTTCTGAACCGTGTGTGTATATGAAGGCACAGGTGAGTCTGACTAACGTGTGTGTGTGTGTGTAGTTTTTAATAAGGTGTGTGTAGTAAATTTTATTTGTTTATTGCTTTTAATAATGAGTATTGTCTCAAAGCAACTTGACATGATCGAGAACCAAAGACCCCCTGATAATCAGCTGAGGGTGACAGATACAGAAAACACTTTAAATATTATAAGAAAGAAACTTTAAAAGAAAGCATGTGCGTGTGTGTTTAATCATTATAAAGTGTTTAATAACTGTGTTGTGTTTTGTTACTGTTTTTGTTAGTTTGATGAATGAATCGGTTCAGCCTGAATGAATCATCGCTTTATTAAATAACAGATTCACACTGCGATTCATTTGATTCGATTCTTTTGGTGTGATTCAGTTTAAGTCCTAAATAGAGAAGCAGAACCTCTGGTGTGTGTGAGACCAATAATTCTACAGGTCTGCTGTTCTATAAACAATAGAATTGAACTAGAGTTAAACCAAACGTCACTCTGTGGATCTACTCATCTACTGATGACCCTGGACGCTGTGTGTCCATCCCTATGTTGTTACTATGTACTGACCACATTTCCTCCCTTTTTAATACAATAACACTTTGATTGTGGACCGATGGTCAGTGCTGATTCCATACTGACGTCCTCCCTGGAGCTTCTCTTTCTGCCTTATGCAGAACATCAGAGGCGTGGTGACACCTGACTTTAGGAAAATTAGTGTCTGGCATCACGTGCAAAGTCTGTTTTTTTGTTGTTTTTAATCATGGCGCACATTTCTGGAACCGATTGGGAAAAGTTGTCAGATTTGATGCAGAACTGATGCTCTGTAGGACCTCTAAAACGTGTAACTGTTCCAAAATGCATCAATGCCCTCGCTCACTCACTTACTTAGGGGCAGTTTTGAGCAGCCAATCCACCATTTGCATGCTTTAGTAGCTAAGAGAACAACCTGGAGTAAAACCTGGAGGAGGAAAACCTTCCCTGGCATCAAACAAACTTTATATTATGTTATAACTGCTTTATAACATGGCAAGAAATCAGATTTCAGCAGTAATCTGATTAGGATGAACCTTTGTGTTTATACGGGTCGGTCAGTAATCTGATCTGTCAGGTATCAGACAGTGTGATACCTGTGGTGAACCATCATATGTAGAAATGACACATATCACCCTATTTTTGAGGAGTATCCGAGTCCCCATGCTGTAGGAGCTATATTAGCCTTGTTTTCAACCATTCGACCAACAATTCAAATCAGTTCTGCTTCGTCTGGATGGAAAGTGTTTTGTTTGCAACAGGACTAGTTTTAGGTTCAGAATTAGGCTAATATTGGATCTAATGATGAATATCATTTGCTTATAAAGTCAGAAACAAAATCAAGTGGAGAGAAAGGGACGTTGGATTGTGCTAAACAGGTGATGAAAAGATCTGAGTCAGAGCTCAGCCGAGTCTGCAGAGGGCTGTACAAGCTCGTTGTTTTCTTGTTGGACCAGTTACAACAAGTCCTCAAACCAGGTTCCTCTAACCGTTGATTGCTAAGTGACATTAAAAGATTCCTCAGGTGATCCGGAAGCTCTGATGAGCATCAAAACAATCCAGGATTTCAAGTTTAATACAATCAAGGTTTATTTAAAGTGTTTTTAGCATGAATAGTGAGGTCCATAAATACTTGGTATGATGAGTGTGCATAAAGCTTCTGTCGATTGGTTGGGCATAAATTCCCACAGACAGGCAGATCAATGTGAAAAGCCCTCCCAGAAGATTAAGACAGGATTTCCAAGAAGACCATGGTTGGGTGTCCTTATACTTTTGGACCTTTGAGGTCAAAAGTTTACATACACTTACATATGATGACCTGGGGATTAAAATGGTTCCAACACGTGCCGGGTGAAAACTATACAGACGGCACTTTCGATAGATAATTCTATCATGTCATTATATAAACTTTGTGGCCTTGCAGGTTTGTCTGGTGTAATCCAGGAGCTGCTGAGAACACGTTTGTTTACAATCAAGCAGGCTTTATGTTAACCTTCATGCCGCTCCTGCCTCTTTTTTCCCTTCTTGTGGTTGGAAGCGGGGACTCATTTCTTGTGTATCAATTCCCTACGAAATCAGCAAATTCCAAAATACCAGACCGTACTTCAGGCTGGATATCTGGGCGCTGTGGTATCAGTGGAACGTTGTAGATGACGGTAGCTATACACCTACCATGAATTTATCGTAGGCTGTGTAGCTTATAGCAGGAATGGGTCAGAGAAGAGTAATAATAATTAAATAAAGTCTTTATGTTGCGTGTTGTAAACCGCAGTGGGACCAGATTGTACAGAGAGAGAGAGAGTAAGATGTGTTGTTTGAAATAAAGTTTGATCTGGCTTATAGGGCAGTAAAACTAAACGAGTAACAAGCTAACTCGTTCTTGCACAGCGGACTAATCATGTCCAAACATTCATGGACAACAGTGCCACTTGTTAAACGGATGCCCCTTGGTGATTTGATTTGTTGAACTGTTCCCGTCGGGTGTTTACTGTGTAGGAGTGTAGAATTACACACGACTCTTCTTTTCTGATGAATGCGCTGTGGGATGAAGGTGATCTGGTACTGAAGTCCTCGGCATGGCAGAATTTTTATTACTGTCATCACTTCTGTTATTTTGGTGTTTGTTGGAACCGCTGTGTGAAGCAGATCTGTGTGCGGATGGATTGAAGCCGTGCAGGGTTTAACAGCTCACAGAAAGTCCTCCGTTCTGATTGGCTGGCGTGCATTTAATAATCCTTTATGACGCCGGCTGTAAAGTAGGTCCGGTCGAACGTAATTATGCTGTTATGGAATCATTACCGTCACCGGCTGTAGATTAAAGTTTACGTTCAACCAACAGGCTGCTAAACACGACAACAGAAAATGAATATTACAGTAGATTTAAAGCTCAGATTGTTATTGAAGGGATAAAACGATGGACGGAACGGATTTAAGCTGCAGAATCGCTTTAGTCAAGGAAAGGAAAAATATTATAGAAGAAAAGACACCAAACGCAGTTAAAAAAAAGATCGTTTGCTTTTCTTTGTGAGGATAAGGAAGCCGGACTTTCGGCCACATCCCTTAACATCAAACTGTGTTTTACCTAGGGATGCACCGATCCAACTTTTTCAGTTCTGATACCGATCCGATACATATACTTTGCATATCGGCCGATACCCGATACCGATCCGATACCATTGTTGAATTAATAAACCGTATACTTTATTATGTGGGAAAGACTTAAGGCATCAGGATCGACTTAAACATTACTAAGTTTTCAAAACAAAATATAATTAACACAGATATAAATGTACTGAACTGCTATTTATTTGTCAATAAAATAATAAACAGGCATCTTAATATTTCAGTGTTATTTTCACTCAACGAGTGAGCATCCGACGCTGCCTTGGTGACCAAAGCAATCCCAGCATTCATTGCGGGTCGGGTGCGCTTTTCTTACAGAAAAATAAACATGGCTGACGGGGCGGAGAAACGAATGGAGTTATTATCAAACGTAAATAAAATATTACTGATTTTAACTTGTATAAACTTGTACCGAGTGTTTTTATTTGCAAGTTCGAGCTTGTCAGGAAATGTAACCGTTATCGGTACATGAAGGGAAATGTTATATTGACGTTAGCGTTAGCGTCATTGTTTTTAATGTCAAGATGCTAAATGCTAAACCCGATGGAATCGCTGTGTAAGTAACGCGTTCGAATAAGCTGATTTATGAGTTGATGACTTATTAGAATCCTCTCTACTAGAGGCAGCTCCTTAGGTTTTCGAACACACCCATAATGTAGCTGCTGACAATGAGAAAAACAGTAGTAGCTTAAATAACTTTTTCAAATAAACTTATCCGTAAATATTTAGTGCAAACAGTAATTCAAAATAAAATATAGCAGCTAAACATGAGTAATAAACATGTTGCCATCGAACTTGTTAGCATAGCAAGCGTGAAATACCTCCATGCAGCTGACTCTTTGGCTCGCTCCATGTTGCTCTTTTTGTTTGTGTTATACGCCGTACGCCAGCAGCGCGTCCTGTATGGGCTCAGCACGCGTCGCAAACGAACTAATGTGAACGTATCGGACCCATGTATCGGCCTGATTGTCCGATATCCGATCCATCTCATTTTGGTAATATCGGGACCGATATCCGATCTTAATATCGGATCGGTGCATCCCTAGTTTTACCGTGAGCTCTTGAGTTCGAATCTCAGCTCTCAAGCCTACACGGACACGTTCGACTGTGTGTGTCTGATTATGACCGCTTATCTCTGACGCCCTCTGCTGGCCGGTCGATGCGTTAAACAGAGACGATGAATAACGGAGAGCAGTGCGTGACTCTTCATACGTGATACTGATCCCTGTGTGAACTCGACTGCGCAGGTGAAAAGAAGCGGGGGCGTGTCTTAATTACAGCCCACTTCTGCAGCAGTAAAGGGGACACGACTGGGGAATCGGATATGACTAGATTGGAAGGGATGAACAATGAGAGTAAAAAGAATCACGACGGATTTCACAATATGTTCTCTTTATTTTTAAACTTATTATAATGAAGCCCAGAGAGCAGATTATTTTGTTTTGTTTTCTGTTTTATTTTTAATTAGGGCTTTATCCTGGTCATGGACGTGGTGGGTCAGGGTTTCACTGTCAGAAATACCCTCTGGGCTTCAGCCATCCCACCCTCTTTAAGGCAAAAGCAATCATGTCTGTGTGGACTCCCATCCGGCCAAGATTGCCGAGATTTAAACCCGAATAGAACGTGTACGTGTGTGTGTGTGTGTGTGTGTGTGTGTGTGTGTGTGTGTGTGGTCACATGGACCCTGACAGGTAATGAGAAGATTACACACATGAATCGGAAATCACTAAATTGGAAGATAAAGTGGAGAAAATTCTCTGGTGTGTCATATATATTGGGACGGCGTGTATTCTGTATTTAATCTCGTATCGTGGGACCGATGACGGTCTTATAAGGGCACCGAAATCCCGTACCGCAGGATGCCGTTCACAGCTATATTTAGCTCGTCTGAGTACGAATGTATAGAATTATTGTATAGAACCATTGTCATGGTTCTTTCAGTTTGATCTCATTGTTTCTCCCTTGACGATGAGTTAGTCGTAACATTTTTAGCGTGTAAAGCATTCCTGCCGAGTAGGAGCCACGCCCTGCTTTCTATTCAGCTCCGAAAAGTTGAAATTTTTTCACCTGAGATCTGCCCGAACCGGTGTGTGCTTAACGTCACGCTGGCATTGTTCAAAATGTCATGCTTATACAGTGGATGCAAAAAGTTTACACACCCCTGTCACAATAGCTGGTGATGAAAGAAGAACAAGACCAAGATGAATCGTTTCAGAACTTCCACCTTAGATGTGGTTTATAATCTGTACAGTTCAATTAAAATCGAAGCGCTTGAATAAATATTCACACCCTTAAACTTAACTAAACTAACACGTTGTGTTGAAGCTGCTTTTGATTTGACCCGCTGTCAGCGTGGTGCGTCCTGACCCGCCGACCTTTTTCAAATCTGGTGGGCGTCGCCTGTCATCTCACAGATTCGATTGACTCAATTGGATTCGTCTCAGGGTTCCAGCTGGGCCATTTTAAGTATTCGATCTTCTTGTAGTGAAGCCGTTCTTTTGTTGTTTTGGAGCTATGCTTCGGGTCACTTCTTCATCTTCATCTTAGGCTTTTTAGCCAAGGGTTGAAGGTTCGGTGCCAGTGTTGCTTGATATTTGGACTCCATCTAAACTATAGCCCCAAAGCAACCCCAAAGTGCAATGCTGCCACCACCATGCTGTAACACACAACTAGTACTTGGCACAAATTCCTGCAGCTCCTTCAATGTTCCTGTAGGACTCTTGGCAGCCACCCGGTCCACTTTTCTTCTTGTCTATTTATCAAGTTTGGAGGGGTGGCCAGTTCTTGATGATGTCACTGGAAAGGTCAGCGGTCTAAGTTCCACCACCGGCAAGTTTCCACCGTTGGGCGTCTGATCGAGCATGCTCAGTGTGGTGTGTGTTAATGGTAACGTATTGCAGTGTTGATGCTGTATAATCGTGTCAGCCCTGCACTGACCTCACCACGCTTTTACTGGAACCATTACTGTATCATACTGGGAGCACTCTCACTCCCAGCTCATCTACTGTTTTCACTCATCATCATTATTTACTCAGTGTGTGTGTGTGTGTGTGTAATTCGGTGTGTGTGTGTTTCTTCGCCTCCCCCCTCCGGCTCTCGTAAACTGTCACGTCCGTGTTATTTGGTTTCCAGTGTGTTGCTGTCTATCCCCCCCCCCCCCCCCCCCCCCACTTCATCCGTTAAAGGTGGATGGGATAAGGGCGCTCAGGAGGCGCAGCGGACTAATACGGAAGCCCCTCATCACCGGTCTGGGGTTCGATTCCTCAGCAGTGCTATTAACCGGATGCGATCGAGTACGGGACGGTTCCAATCCCAATCGGACGATTATTGTTTGCGTAACGTTATCTCTAGGGATGCATCAATACCATTTTTCCCAACCGAGTACAAGTACATGTATTTTTGTATTTACCGATACCGATACCGATATCTATTTAGAATGATGGAGTTAGTGAGTTGGAGGTTAATAAATATTTTTGCAATGTTGGTGTTTTGTTGTTATGTTTTATAGAGGACGATCAGGTCAGAAATACTGTAAAACGTGTGTGTGTGTGCTGATGTATTCTGATATAAACTATATTATCCCCCCGTCCCACCTGTTTACGCTCCTCTCCTGCGTTTCCCCTCACACCGTATCCTGCGTTCTCATTGGCTGTTCGACATGTCACTCATTCCCAGTCGCACATCTCAGATCAGATATCCGACGTGCTAGAAAACTCGAGCGCTCGGCGAGCCGGTCGGATCGAGTTGTCGGATAGTTCACACTTAGCGATCGAGAGCCGAGTTTCGATCGCCGAGCGAACGCCGAGTCGCTCCCGAGCCGGCGAATCTAGCGCCGACCGGCCGCCGAGCGAAAATCAGGGCAAAGATCGTGTAGTTTGAACCAGGTATAACGCAGCAACGTGCACTAGGCACAAGGTATCGGATGTTTAGTATCGGAGCCTCGTTTGCGAGTACGAGTACGAGTTAATGAGCGCGGTATCGGGCATATACCCGATACCAGTATCGGTACTCATGCATCTCTAGTTATCTTGCATGTTACGGCGCCACCTAGGGCTGCAGGTACACTGTATTTATTGTCACAACCTATAAACCTCCTGAGCTCTGTTATATACGTATAACTTTATGACTTTACTGATACTGTCATGTCACATCCATTCACCTTCTTTAGAACTTTGCTGATCTTAAAACTTACTGCTGGTCTGTAGGATCTAAATTTGGGTTACAGCATGATTAACCCATCAGGACTTGATATGATATGATGTGAGATATCAACACCACCCAGAGGTTCAAGTGTTCAGGGTGTGCTGCAACCGTGCTGTAAACTAAGGAGCTGCTCACTCAAGCTGAGAGAGGATATCGTTTCTTTCCTTTATTGTAGTAAAACAGCGAGTGAGGAATGTGATTAGTGGAGGAACTTATGAGCAGTAATAATGAAGAGAAGTTTAGTGCTCCTGTCTCCTTCTTTTACTACATTAAACCACGTTAAGCTTTATTTTCAACCAGAAGCGTTTTAGACTCTCAAAAGCTGGAGCTGTAACACAAGTTTAAAAGTGAAACAGGGAGGAGAATCCAGATAAACACAGATACATGTGGAGCTGTAACCCTGGATCTGACGCTTATTCCACACTGATGCAGATTCAGATCAGATTCACACGCTGATGAAGGTTTACTGATCAAGCCGAGCGCCGAACAAAGCGACAGTTCATCGTTAATTTGAAATTAAATAAATAATTTATTAAAAAAACAACCTGAACAGGTTGAGTTTAAGGGCACAGATTCCTCGATGAAGGGCGTTGAGTTTATGATACACGTTTCCTCTTGCTACTGTTCCTGTTCCTGAATTAAAGATAAGTGAACGTTTAAGCTCGTATTTGATGATAAATAAAACGTGACTAAATATTTGAGTTCTCGTGACACTCTTGTGGACGGATAATCAGTCGTTCCCCTGAATAAACCGGCCTCGTCTGCGCTGCGTGACTGTAATTGGACGGGCGTGACTGTTTGAAGTAAAATTACTGTCAGTCATTTGTGCTCTCGCAGGCACCGGAGGTGATGTTTGCTTTGGCCAGGTTTGGCCTCTCCCTCAGATGGGACGGGCTCTAAATGTTCCTCGTCTTTAAACAAAAAAAGAAAACAAAGTAGAAGGAAGAGAAGCGACGCACTCGGTCTTTTCTCCTCCTGCTGCTCGGTGGGATGAATCCGCCGCTCGTGAGCTTGTTTGTTTAGCTCGGTGCATTCCGACGCCGTTCCTCGCCCGGCTTTGACCTGAACCGTCTCAGAAATTCCTCACAGAGGATCGACAGATCTTTCGCTCCTGTGTCTTCTCTTTTTTTGGCGCATAGAGCAACATGATGAAGGAGGACTCCACGCTGGAGAAGGTTCCCATGATGGTAAGACGAGTGGACGGAGGTCCTCGTGTGCATGTTCCTGGTACTAACTCATGGTTATTAAGTGATCGTAGACTCCGAGAGGTGTTTGTTTTGTGGTGTTTGACGCGCTGGCGTGTGGAGCGAGTGCGAAGTTCAGATTTGGAACCGAATCAAAGCAGTTTGATGCTTTTGTTGTTTTAACACGCCTGCGCTCATGCACTGAAAACTCGGTCCTCATAGCGCATGAAGTGTTGAAAGTATCGTGGGTTCACGCTTAACCTCGGGCCTTTTTACTATGTTTTACTTTTTTATTTATTTAAATCCTAGATCAAGGGGTCCAAACGTTTCTTGTCAGGGTCCAGATGGAGTAAAAACCTACAACCACGGGGCCACAGAGTCTTTAGTAATAACATAAATAAAACTGAGCTCCTGATTACTAACAATTGAACCTGTTTATCTGAGTGATTAATGATCGTCCACAGTGTCGTGATTTCACTCACCAGTTTATAATCCTAACAGGAAGATTATTATACTTATTTAAATTAAATTAAACAGTGTGCAATTAAGCAGTGTACAATACCCCACTGCTACCTCACTGCTGTAAACAATGTCTTTTGTCCTTCTTAATAATTATAGTTTAGTCTTTATTCTTTATTTTTAAGATTTTTAGGCATACATACACGTGTGTGTATTGTGTATATGTATATAATTTTTGCTTCTATTTTTTACTTATTGTATGTGTAAGCACCGTTGGATTGCCACTCAATTTCGTTGTACACTCTGCAATGACAATAAAGGCATCTTATCTTATCTTATCTTATCTCATACCCACTTCCCTCTGAACTCATTCTCAGCTCTTCTGAGATCTTCTGCGTTCGGCGTCTCGTCTAGTTTTCGTTTCTCTGGAGCCGCCGTGTTTATTCAAAAACCGGGGAACGTTAATGTAGGTGTGACGTTAATGTTTTGAGTCGGGGGAAAGAAGACGGGGAGAGATTTAGATTCATTTTATGTGAGAGCGCCACCCTGAGGTCAAACAGTTCAAGCTGTGTTTTTGTGGCTGTCGGTATCGAAATCTACCCTCAGACGTGGCTTCATCTCACCGGGTTTTTCTACTGTAATTGATCGGAGCTGCTTAATTCTTCCAGAGGTTTCTTCACCCCGGGACCCTGGTGCCCGTTCATCGCAGGGCTTCGGCCATCCGGTAGCACCGGTGAGATTCGAACCCTCGAACCCTGATCTCAGTGCTGGTCGGGTAGTATGTTGGAACTCTGCGCCACCTTGTGCCTTGTTTATCTTAAACCTTTATGTTAAATAATTCTATATAACACGTCTCGGTTGGCGCAGTGGAGAAACACTCGCCAGCCCACCGCTGCCGAGACCCCGAGCTCTCAGGGGTCCAACCGTGGCTGATTGTACTTCACCCCCTGACGATCATAAATGGTTCCCACGGTGACCACTCGGTTCTGATGGTTATAATGTGTCTGCATCCCGTCTTCAGTCGCTTCTTTTCCCCTGCCAGCTCTGGGTTTCCACACACAGCTGCGCAGCTCCCTGTGACCCCCATCAACTCGCGGAGACGCCTGGGGCGGGAAGAGAACCCTTTCCGACCTTCCCTTCCTCGAACGTGTCCAGTTGTATTGAGTGGACGTCCAGGCAAGGTCGTACAGGGCTTGGACCCCTCAGTGGGGGTAGAACATGGGTTCGAATCCCTTCAGAATGGACGGTAGGACAGGATGGAATTTCCAACACTCCACAGTGGAACTAAAGCACAGCAGGATTTCCCTCACACACACACACACACACACACACAGATAAGACTTTCAGTGTGAGGAATTCTCCCATCATGCACTGGGGACTCATCATGGCGTGGGGTTTATTGTTTTATGGACGTGCTGTGAGCGATACTTGAGCAGATAGTTTGCATTAGATGCACACAATCTATGTACACACACACACACACACACACACACACACACACACATTCATATACATACACACGTGTGTGTTTTGTCTTCATTGAGTCAAACGTCCATGTAAATAAGGGGGTGTTTAGAACTTTGCACTTGTCAAGGACACAACTGTGTGTGTGTGTGTGTGTGTGTTTTCCCATCGTCCTTGCAATCCCGGCCTCACATCTCCGCTTCTGCAGGCTACTGAGAGTCACACTATGCTCTGTGTATTTCTCCACCACCGATGTGCCATCCTCCAGCCAGTCGTACGTGGACGGCGCCCGTCCAGACCCTCAGCAGACTCTTAAAATAAAAACCAGAGTAGAATTAAAGGAGTGAGATCTGTTTTGTAGGGAGAATGAAGGAGCGAGAGTAATCCAGGTTCAGCCCTCACGCCAGCTTTAATTAAGCCTAATCCTGTCAGCCCCACTGTGGGACGTTCTGAGCGTGAGTGGAAATGAAGAGCTGATGAGCTTCAGTGTGGTTTACTACTGAGCATCAGCGCTGGAGGGGAACGACAGGTAAAGAACGGGATCTTTATTACTCAGAATCACCGAAATACAACCACATGAAGAGAGGCTGCAGGTAGTTCAGTCTGTGTGTGTGTGTGTGTGTGTGCACAGGCTGAAGTGTGTGTCGTGTTTTATTTGATGTGTTAATGGATTTATTACACACTGATTGGACGAGGAAGAGTTAATAAATCAGTACGAGAACGTCAGTCTGGAGCATCAGCTTTTCTGTCTTTGTGACTACGGTCATGTTGGTCTTGAAGAGAACACAGTCAAGTTTTGAAGAGAACACAGTCAGTTATGATGAGGACACAGTTGCTAAGAATACAGTTTGATGAGAACACAGTTGCATTTGGTAAGAACACAGTCAGTCTTGGTGAGAACACAGTCAGTCTTCGGAACACAGTCAGTCTTGGTGAGAACCTAGTCAGTCTTGATATGCACACAGAGAACACAGTCAGTCTTGATGAGAACACATACAACACAGTTGGTCTTGATGAGAACACAGAACACAGTCAGTCTTTGGAACACAGTCCGTCTTGGTGAGAACCTAGTCAGTCTTGATATGCACACAGAGAACACAGTCAGTCTTGATGAGAACACAGAGAACACAGTCAGTCTTGATGAGAACACAGAGAACACAGTCAGTCTTGATGAGAACACAGAGAACACAGTTGGTCTTGATGAGAACACACTCAGTCACAATGAGAACACAGCCAGTCTTGAAGAGAACACAGAGAACCCAGTCTGTCTTGCTGTCTTGGTGAGAACCTAGTCAGTCTTGATATGCACACAGAGAACACAGTCAGTCTTGATGAGAACACAGAGAACACAGTTGGTCTTGATGAGAACACAGACAACACAGTTGGTCTTGATGAGAACACAGAACACAGTCAGTCTTGATATGCACACAGAGAACACAGTCAGTCTTCGGAACACAGTCAGTCTTGGTGAGAACCTAGTCAGTCTTGATATGCACACAGAGAACACAGTCAGTCTTCGGAACACAGTCAGTCTTGGTGAGAACCTAGTCAGTCTTGATATGCACACAGAGAACACAGTCAGTCTTGATGAGAACACAGAGAACACAGAGAACCCAGTCTGTATTGCTGTCTTGGTGAGAACCTAGTCAGTCTTGATATGCACACAGAGAACACAGTCAGTCTTGATGAGAACACAGAGAACACAGTTGGTCTTGATGAGAACACAGACAACACAGTTGGTCTTGATGAGAACACAGAACACAGTCAGTCTTGATATGCACACAGAGAACACAGTCAGTCTTCGGAACACAGTCAGTCTTGGTGAGAACCTAGTCAGTCTTGATATGCACACAGAGAACACAGTCAGTCTTGATGAGAACACAGAGAACACAGTCAGTCTTGATGAGAACACACTGTCACAATGAGAACACAGCCAGTCTTGAAGAGAACACAGAGAACCCAGTCTGTCTTGCTGTCTTGATGAGAACATAGTCAGTTTTGATGAGGACACAGTCAGTCCTAAGAGAACACAGTCAGTCTTGAAGAGAACACAGAGAACACAGTCAGTCTTGATGGAAACGCAGTCAGCCTTGATGTAAATGCAGTCAGCCTTGATGAGGACACAGTCAGTTTTAATGAGAACCCAGTCGGTCTTGATAAGAAAACAGTCAGTTTTGAAGAGAACACAGTAGATTTTGATGAGAACCCAGTCGAGAACACAGGTGATTTTTGAAAAATCTTGTTATTTAGTGAAACCTCTCCCATGGCGCCACTCGTAATCCCCCGTAGTCGTACCTTTAACCCCAGTAGTTGTAGAATGACGCTGCTGAGACGGATGATGATGTCTGACCTGAGCTGGTTTTGTTCTGGTCTGAGAAAACAGAACCTGGATTTAGACTGAAATATGTCTCTGTTTATATTGTTCACATTTTTTGGGACACTCTTGAGAAGCGGTCAGACGGGTTCCTGCCTCTTTGTTTCTTCAGGACTTTTGTGTTCTTCACAAAGCACTTGAGCTCACTCGTACATTTTTTGTGCTGGTGCAGTAGAACCGGTATTTAATATCGAGTCTTTATGTTCTTTTGTGTAGAGGAGAGGAGGACTGAACTGTGGCACAACTGAACTGTGATAGAAGAGTATCTGCCAGAGTGAGGGAGAGTCTGCATGACAGTAGTGAGGCCTGCTGGACAAAAACAATATTATTATTAAAAACGATAAGAATCACAAACTTAGAACATCATCAGAACCACCAGGACGAGCATTTACATCTGATTAAACCCAGCAATTAAATATATAAATAAATAAATAAATAATCATTTGCATCTGATTAAACCGGCAATTAAATAAATAAATAATCATTTACATCTGATTAAACCAGCAATTAAATAAATAAATAATCATTTACATCTGATTAAACCAGCAATTAAATACATAAATAATCAAATAAAATTAAACAGGACATAAAACAAATAAATAAATAAATAATTACATCCACACCTGATTAAACACGACAGTTAAATAAGTAAATAAATCATTCGATTAATCGGATCTCTCCCTGTTTTTACTTCATGTCGGTTTTTGTTTGTTTTTGTTTGTTTTGCATCTCCAGGCTGCTGAAAATCAAACCCAGAGTGAAGATGACACCATGGTTCCGGTTCTAACATCTAAACGAGCCAGTGAACTTCCTGTAAACGAAGTGGTGTGTGTACTGCAGGTACCGACGCACTTTTACTCACATCAGTGTTTACTTTATTATTATTGTTGTTATTATTTTTATTATTATTATTATTTTTATTTTTATTATGATTTATTTTATTAGTAGTAGTATTTTTATTCTTATTATTATTTTTATTACTATTATTATTGTTTTTATTTTATTATTATTATTATTATATTGTTATTATTATTCTTTATTATTATTATTATTTATTATATTATTATTGTCATTATTATTATTATCATTCTTTTTATTAATATTATTATAATTATTTTTGTTATTATTATTTATAATTTTTATTATTAAATTTTTTTATTAGTATTGTTCTTTTTTATTATTATTATTATTTATAATTATTATTTTATTATTATTATTATTTATTATTATTATTATTATTGTTGTTACTGTTATTATTATTATTATTTATTATTATTATTGTTATATTTTTTTATTATTGTTAGTGTTTTGTTATTGTTGTTATTATTGTGTTATTATTATTATTAATTTTTTTATTATTATTGTTATTATTATTATTATTATTTTAAATTCTTAAATCACCCAGTTCAGGCACCAGTCCATCGTAGTACCATTGACAACACCCCCGCCAAATACAGTCAGTCATGTTTGTCTATACATTTGGGCGGCTGATAGCACCGAGATTCACTCGGGCGGCAGTATCCTGGTCAGGGTCGCAGTGTGGCCAATTTCACCAGAAAACACTGATGGGTTTGTATCCCATCGCACCACCTGATGCGCTCACTATTATTATTACAGTCAATGGATTGACTCACTCTGTCAGAGTTTTTTTGGACGGATGTGGTTCCTGAATTCTTCTCTGTGCTGGTGCTGGTTTAGTCGGCATGGCTACCCCGAGACTGGGTGTTATTTTTGGGAAAGTGGAGCGTCTCTGAGCTGAATCTCTGTCCTCTTTATCAGGCCGACCTTCAGCTCGGCCTCTCTCACGAGGAGGTGATCCGGCGGCGAACCTACCACGGCTGGAACGAGTTCGACATCAGCGAGGATGAACCACTCTGGAGGAAGTACCTCTGTCAGGTCAGGACCTCACTCATCTCTCTCCTCCGTTAGAACTCGAACGTCTCCGTGTGGAACGATCTGATCGTTTAGGTTTCTGTCAGGACATGTGACTGCTGGGTGATGATAATATGACAATGTGCTCAAAAGTATGTGGACGCCTTACCTTACACTGTCTCTTCGACAACAAATTTTAAAGCATTAATATGGAGCTAGGCCCTCTGCTCTTCTGGAAGGACTTTCCACTAGATTTCCCAGTGTGTCTGTGTGAATTTGGGTTAGTTCAGTATTAACAGACGTGCTTTATACATCAAAGCATTTTCAGATGCTTTATGTCTAATTACTAAACCCCTACCTAATAAAACAACCCATTTCCCGTGTAATAGCATTTTAACGTTTTCATTCGGTAACGTATGAAACATGAGGCACAATATGCAATATGAGGCGTCCTAGCAATCCTACAGTATTAAAGTTAGTATAAGAGACGTTTCTGTGCTGTTGTGTGCTGACAGTGTTTGATGCGTGTTTATGTATTGAGGCATTCTGTCCCTTTGTGGATCTAATCAGTGTAAAAGTGTTTTTCTCTACACACATGATCGTGTCTGTGCTGCGCCTCAAAACTCAGCAACTCTAAAGATGCTCAGTTACACCAGCAATCAGTTAGACAAAACGTCCAAGATGTGGACGCAGCTAAAAACACGACTCGGGTAACTGAGTTTGTAAAACAAACAATCAATTCTGTGGACGCAGAAAAGTCAAAACACGGACAAGAATTTTCATATTTGACACAGAACATGAAGCCTCACACCGTTGCTGAATGTTCTAGGTTTGCATTCAACTATTAAGGTAGCTGTGCTGTGTATCGTAGCTTAATTTATACTATCATTTAATTAATAAGTGTAATTTAATGACTGCCATGAAATGTGACTCTTTTCTTTAAAAAAAATTCCTTGAAATCTGTGATTTTTGAAAAACTTGCTTTGTGAAATTAAGCACATTTTTACTCATGAACTTTTAATTAGGGTACATCGACCTAAGGCTCCTGCACAGAGACTTGAATAAAAGTGAACTGCAAAGTGAAATCTCCAGGTTCAGATCAAAGGCAGCTAAAACAATATTTTTGAAGTCCAATGATGTGTGTCCGTGATATCACCACCGGTGGATATCTGCGGTCAGTCTCCTGTATTGTGATTCTAATCCTGCGGTTAGGATTCGGTGGTACAGACTCATTCCCCCTGAGCTCTGGTGTTTAGTTAGCGATCAGGTACGCACGCTGATTTGAGGTCACGTGGACGAACCGCAGCGGCTCTAATAACGTTAGCGATGTTTAACGACGGGTGAGATTTACATTCACGCTCAACTGGTTTCTACAGGCCAGGTGTGTGTTCAGCAGCCCGTCATTATCCTGCGGTTGGTACGTTAATCCACTAATTATTGTTTATACAGACGAGCCAAAACATTAGGGCCACCCTCAGGAACCGGCATCGCCGTGCCTGTTCTCTGTTCTGTAGCGCTGGTGCACGTGAGGGATCTGTTAGATGTTGATCTGATGGTGCATGTGATTTTAATCCTGGTGATGAGGTGAATGTGGCACAACACAGTGCACCAAACCCTTCTGTGCCAGTCAGAGTGCCCATGCAGCTCCTGTGCTCCTGATTCCGAGCTTTAAAGTTGAACCTTAACTCCTTAAAAGTGTGTGACCTTAACTCCTGATATAAAGACTCGAAGGTGTTAAAGGTTTATCAGTGTGATTGATGACTTCCTGTTGATGTGAATCTTTTTTAATGTGTGTGTGTATGTGTGTGTATGTGTGTGTGTGTAGTTTAAGGATCCTCTCATCCTGCTGCTGCTGGTGTCGGCGGTGATCAGCATGCTGATGCGGCAGTTTGACGACGCCATCAGCATCACCGTGGTACGACTCGACTCCATCCTACGCTGTCGTTTTAATTCTGTGTGTGTGTGTGTGTGTGTGTGTGTGTGTGTGTCAGGTCGTTAACACTGTCCTCTCTGTTCCCTGCAGGCCATCGTCATCGTCGTTACTGTGGCCTTCGTGCAGGTGAGGTCTGAGGTTAAATTCTGTCTCCGGATGCACCACGTCCAAGTTGGCTGAGGAGGGCCGCAAACTAGAACCCACCCCTCCGCCCCCTTGACACTCCACAACTGCTTCTTTACGCCTGGCGGTACCTCCAGACAGCAGGAGTCGCTGTTGCTGCAGCAGTGAGGAGAAACCCTGTCCGACCTTCCCTCCCTTCCACACAGCCCGGCCAGGCTGAGGCATTTCCCCCCCTTTTCCTCTCTTTTGGCATTGTCCTGATTTGGATACGCTCAGTTCCCTTGTGCACTCAGATGACCTCCAGCAGCTTTGGGTGTCGCTCAACCTACAAACCATTACAAACTCTCACTCTTGACTGGTGTGTCCATCTAACGCCGCTAGGTCACCACTGCATGAAATTCGGGTTTGAATCTTGGAGCCGAGAGCCACTCTGGTGGTCGCACTTACCAGACCCCCAAACGCCGAAAAATCGGAAGCTTTTAAGTTCCAGTCCCGGGTGGTGCTATTGAACTCTCACAAAGAGCTGTAGCACAAACCGGACACCAGGGGGTGCAGTTACACAGCGACAGAGAGACTCGTCGCATGATAGTTTCGGCTCTCCTCGGCCAGCGCAGAAACAGAGCAGGAACTGGGAAGAACCAGGCCAGCTAACAGCTGTTATGACTGTTTATAACAGCTTATAGAATTGACTTTTGAGTGTGTTAGCCTCATGTGAACTGGAAGGGATGGAGATGATGTGTGTGTTTATTTATTTACTGTGTTTGAACAGGAATATCGCTCTGAGAAATCCCTGGAAGAGTTGGGAAAGCTAGTGCCTCCGGAATGCCACTGGTGAGCTGCACGTCTGTTCATTCCTTTGAGTTTACTAAATAAGCGTCCACATATTTAAGTGATTATATAGAGTTTGAGTTTTTTTACATGTTAATGTAGCTGTATGTGTATTTATAAACCACAGACCTACCTAAAAGAACCCACAATTCACCTTTTTTTGGGGGGTGGGGGACAAAACTTTGTGTTCCAGTTAATTCAGCCACAGAGAAAGAACAGTCGCAGAAATAACTAAAATCCCGAGACAGCTATTACATACCTAATCCTTATGAGTGTATGTAAACTTTCAACTGTATCTATACGTGTGGGGTAAACAGTAGCTACATGAATTGAGTAAAATATATATGGACACCTGACTACCAGCTTTTTGGTATTAGTGCATTGAAGGACCTTAACCACCCCCCCCCCACCATCCTCAGACATAGTGTCTGTATGTAGACGTTTGACCGACTAAAAGCACCACTGGACTTCGAACCCTTGAGTAATGTACAGCTATTATTATTTGCTTATATACCTGTCAGCAATGGGCGTGGCTGAAACATTTGAACTCTAAGATATCATCATATTGATCATATAGTTAATCTATCATATAGTTCATATAGATCATCTATCATCATATTGATCATATAGACCATCTATCATATCATATAGTTCATATAGATCATCTATCATCATATTGATCATATAGACCATCTATCATATCATATAGTTCATATAGATCATCTATCATATCACATAGGTCATATAGGTCATTATCATATTGATCCTATAATTCATATAGATCATCTATCATCATTATTGATCATATAGTTTATATGCTTGAAAAGCTTCACTGACATTACAGGACTAAACGTGGTGTAACTGAACACTGTGTGTTTATTATCGGCTAATCTTTAATGTCCACACTCTGTGTGTGTGTGTGTGTGTGTGTGTGTGTGTGTGTGTGTGTGTGTGTGTGTGTGTGTTCAGTATAAGAGATGGACGGTTAGAGAAAATGTTGGCGAGGGATCTGGTTCCTGGGGATACAGTTTGCCTGACGGTGGGAGAAAGGGTCCCGGCTGACCTCCGCCTGTTTGAGGTAACACACACACACACACACACACACACACACACACACACACTGAGGCTCAGTTCTCCAGTTCCTCAGAAGGTTCCTCAGACCCTAATTCCAAAATGTCTCTCTCTCAGTCTGTAGATCTGTGTGTAGATGAGTCCAGTCTCACAGGAGAAACCACCCCCTGCCCCAAAACCTGCGCCCCTCAGCCGGCCAGCAGCGACATCACGTCCCGGAGTAACATCGCCTTCAT
Source organism: Trichomycterus rosablanca (assembly GCF_030014385.1). Classification (NCBI taxonomy): domain Eukaryota; kingdom Metazoa; phylum Chordata; class Actinopteri; order Siluriformes; family Trichomycteridae; genus Trichomycterus; species Trichomycterus rosablanca. Next base: position 1,056,456 of record NC_086010.1, read on the forward strand.
GGGGACGCTGGTGTGCTCCGGCAAGGCCAAGGTACTCGCGCTAAAAATATGGTTTATGTTCAGGTACCTTAAACGCCGGCCTGTTCACCTGTGGTGTTTACCTTTCAGGGACTCGTCATAGGAACGGGGGAGGACTCCGAATTCGGCGAGGTCTTCAAAATGATGCAGGCGGAAGAGGTAGAGTAACTCGAATGGATGCCAGCGTGGTTTATTTAAACAGGAACGAGACTCAGACCTGCAGTGACCTGATTTTCTTCTGTTTGTTTGGAACCAGGCACCCAAGACCCCTCTGCAGAAGAGCATGGATCTTCTGGGGAAGCAGCTCTCGCTCTACTCCTTCTGCATCATAGGTATTAACAGGGATAATACAGTACAAACACTAGCAAATAAGCATGCACAACTGGCCAAAAGTATGTCGACGCATTTGCCTTCTTTTTTGCCTCTATAACAGTCTTTACTCTTTTGGGAAAGGCTTTCCTAAAGATTTTGCAGTGCATGTGTGTGTGCCCATTAAGTCAAAAGTGCAGTTGTGAAGAGAGGAGAACATGCTGGACGAGAAAGGTCATCCACGTCCAAACCCAGACCTTCACAGGGGCGTGGTCCTGCCTTCTTTTAACCGTTAGCACAAAGTTAAATTCGTCACTTGTCCACATAATTTTGGTCATATTAAAGTACCCTATTTAAACTGATTAGTGTTGATTTAGAACCGATCGATGATCTGACAGATTTGGATGACCTGTGCCGTTTCTCTAGGTGTGATCATGATTGTGGGGTGGCTGCAGGGCAAATACATCCTGGACATGTTCACCATCGGCGTCAGGTACCTCTCACCTCCACTCCCATGATCCATCAGGTTCAGGGGCGCACGTTCGCCCTCGGCGCTGTACAGAGACGATGTTTCAGTCGAGGACTGAGAGAACTAAATTCGGTTTCTGCTCTGTAGCCTGGCGGTAGCTGCGATCCCGGAGGGTCTGCCCATCGTGGTGACGGTTACGCTCGCTCTGGGAGTGATGAGGATGGTGAAGAAGAGAGCCATAGTCAAGAAGCTGCCCATCGTGGAGACGCTCGGTACGTAAGCGCAGAGTAAATCAGAATGTTTGGACGCTTTTTATTTCCAGCGCTGAAGCAGCTCACAGCTAACGAGATCCTGAAGTCATCAAGGTTCGGGGTCGTGTTTTATTTCTGCATTTTGACCGTTTTTCTCCCAGTTTAGTCATAGCCAGTTCCTCTTTGTCTGCTGGAGACCTTGATGGTGTACGAGGAGGGTATGTTCTCCTGACACGCCCTTCCTCCGAGCCCTTCTTATTCACTCGTACTTCGGTGGATCGGCGCGTGAGGTCGGTCTTGCTCATGCAGAGTCATGCTCTGATCTCCACGTTCCTCAACTTCTGTACAGGCACAGCATCCCCGCCCACTTTTTAGTCCCGTCTTTTTCCACCCAGCAGACTAGTGGCTGATTTTATCTGCTGCAGGCACTAGAGGGCGCCCATCCGACCGGTAGCAGAGCTGAGATTTTAATTCCAGCCCCCAGCGCTGCAGCATCTGGTCGACTTGGGTCGTTTTTAGATCGAAATCACACCAGGGTTCATTTTAATCCAACCAAAGCTGACAAGTACGAACACGCCCTTAGATTTTACGAGAGTGGGCAGCAGTTTGTACGTTATTTAGTGATCTGATCTGCATGAAATCATCTGACGTTTAATCCACCTTGTTGCTGATTGGTGTGTTTAAATCTCCATCAGGCTGCTGTAACGTGATCTGCTCGGACAAAACGGGGACCCTCACCAAAAACGAAATGACCGTGACTCACGTCTTCACGGCTGACGGACAGAGAGCGGAGGTGAGCGCTGCACCCCTCAGTCTGAGGAGGGGGTCAGAGCGGGGCGTGTGTAATATGGATATATGTTCGTGTGTGTGTAGGTGACAGGGGTGGGGTATAACGGTGCTGGAGAGGTGCTGCTGGATGGCAAGGTGGTGCACGGATTTTCCAACACCGCTGTCTGTAAGCTGGTCGAGGTGAGTCTCACGTTTTCGTTTCAATAGTGACAAATAGTGGTTCTTGGTTCCTAATGAACCTGCATGTGCACTCACTGAGCACTTTATTAGGTACAGAAATTAGCACAATTTGCTTCACAGTGTTAACAGCGACCCCCTAATGACGTTTTTCAGTATTAAACACATCACTGAGTCCAGACAACCTCGGTAGCTGAATGCAAAAGAATGCATTTATTTGTCATAGGGTTAAGGGCCTTGCTCAAGGGCCCAATAGTGGCTGAATAGCAGAGTCTGGATTTAAACCAACAATCTTTCAACTTATAACCCAAAACTCCATCTACTACTGTCCCTAAATATAATGTAAAATATTTATCATATTTATTACAGATAAATGTGCTAACGAAGATGTACCGTGTGTGTGTGTGTGTGTGTGTGTGTGTGTGTGTGTGTGTCCTGCAGGCCGGTTGTATTTGTAACGATGCGGTCATCAGGAACAACACTCTGATGGGGCGACCAACGGAGGGCGCTATCATCGCTCTGGCCATGAAGGTGAGTCACGATATTTACAATTTTACAGTCATGTTTATGAAGATACTTGCAGCGTCTATTGTAAACTGTAAAGAGATTAAATTAATTAAAGTTAATATTATCTGGGACATTTCTAATTTCTTAATAATTCTTATTAATTCTTAATATTCTGTACTGATTAATAAAAAAATCAAAATGATTTTTAGGTGTTACGAGTTTTTAAATTTCCCCCTTGTGAAAGTAAAAGACCCAGTGATTTGACTCTATTTATATTTGATCAAGTCCCAGACATTTACAAACTGAAATATTATATGATGAAATATTAGTGGCCAGGCTGAGAGATCCAGATGTGGTGGAAGCAGGACGGTGTGTGATGGTGACTCTCACCCCTCCAGCTGCAGCTTCATTTCCATAATCTCAAAGCTTCTGATCTACATTCAATACAGGGCAGATCTTTTATTGGATGTTTGTCCTTCCTCGTTCTTTAGTGCAGATTTATTTGCTCTGCTGTGGCCGGGTGCCATGTTTACACAGGGGCGATGAGCCGGATCGGTTTAATGTTTGGGAACCATGCGGTTACGGTTCGTAATAAAAAGCCTGAACACACAGCAGAGCCGGACGCGCTTATTAAATTTTACGGATGAACACGTGTACGGACACGGAAACCAGTTCAGGGTTCCTATATCTTTCACAATCCACAAGTTAGAATAAACACTTTAAAACTGAGGGAACACTGAAAAAGGAATAGTAATAATGGATCAGTAATGAAAGGAACAGTAAGAAAGAAATACTAGTAAAGGAACACTGAAAGGGAACAGTAAGAAACGGATCACTAATAGTGGAATACTTAAGAAAGAAATACTGCTAAAGAAACACTAAAGAAAGGAGCACTAATAACTAAACACTATTAATGGAACATTAAAAGAAAGGAACACTTAAAAAGGAACACTAAAAGAAAGGAACACTTAAAAAGGAACACTAAAAGAAAGGAACACTTAAAAAGGAACACTAAAAGAAAGGAACACTTAAAAAGGAACACTAAAAGAAAGGAACACTTAAAAAGGAACACTTAAAAAGGAACACTAAAAGAAAGGAACACTTAAAAAGGAACACTAAAAGAAAGGAACACTTAAAAAGGAACACTAAAAGAAAGGAACACTAAAAAAGGAACACTTAAAAAGGAACACTAAAAGAAAGGAACACTTAAAAAGGAACACTAAAAGAAAGGAACACTTAAAAAGGAACACCAAAAGAAAGGAACACTTAAAAAGGAACACTAAAAGAAAGGAACACTTAAAAAGGAACACTAAAAGAAAGGAACACTAAAAAAGGAACAGTAAGGAAAGGAACAGTAATAATGGAACAGTAAGGAAAAGAACAGTAAGAAAAGGAACATTATCGTGGAACGCTTAAGAAATACTAGTAAAGGAACACTAAAGAAAGGAACACTGAAAGAAAGGAACACTAAAGAAAGGAACACTAAAGAAAGGAACAGTAAGAAAAGGAACACTAATCAAACACTGAAGAAAGGAACACTTAAAAAGGAACACTAATAATGAAACACTATTTAAGAAAAATTAATGAAAGGAACACTACTAATGGCACACTAAACAAAGGAACACTAATAACAACATTAATAATGGAACACTAAAGAGAGAAACACTAGTAAAGGAACACTGAAGGAAGGAACAATAATAATGGAAAATTAAAGAAAGGAACACTTAAAAACTACACATTAATAATGGAACACTAAAAAAGGGAACACAAAGTAAAGAACACTAAAAGAATGTAAAAGGCGCAAAAATAAAGTGTCTGACCTGACTCGGGAGACTGTTCCTAACTAACCGGGAGTCCATAAGAGCATACAGTGGGGGAAATAAGTATTTGATCCCCTGCTGATTTTGTAAGTTTACCCCCTTACAAAGACTTGAAAAGTCTATAATTTTTATGGAAGGTTTATTTTAACAGAGAGAGACAGAATATCAACAAAATATCCAGAAAAAAAACATTAAATAAAAGTTATAAATTAATTTGTATTTAATTAAGGGAAATAAGTATTTGATCCCCTAGCAACCAGCAAGAATTCTGACCCCCACAGACCGGTTATGTGCCCATGAGGAACACAAATTAGTCCTGTCCCTGTATAAAAGACTCCTGTCACAGAATCAGTTTCTTCCGTTCAAATCTCTCGACCACCATGGGCAAGACCAAAGAGCTATCAAAGGACGTCAGGGACAAGATTGTAGACCTGCACAAGGCTGGAATGGGCTACAAGACCATCAGCAAGAAGCTTGGTGAGAAAGAGACCACTGTTGGTGCGATCATTCGAAAATGGAAGAAATACAAGATCACAGTCAATCACCCTCACTCTGGAGCTCCATGCAAGATCTCACCTGGTGGGGTAAGAATGATTCTGAGAAAGGTGAGGTCAGTCCAGAATTACACGGGAGGAGCTTGTCTATGATCTCAAGGGAGCTGGGAGCAGATAAATGCTGGATATGACCCCAAGAACACCATCCCCACCGGGCATTTCTCTGCCTCCAAACACGGCGAGTGGAGTTGATGCCAAAGAGCTCAATTTTGGTCTCATCTGACCATATCACATTCTACCAAGCTTTCTCTGAATCATTCAGGTGTTCATTGGTAAACTTCAGACGGGCCTGTACATGAGCCTTCTTGAGCAGAGGGACTTTGCGGGCACTGCAGGATCTCAATCCATTACGGCGAAGTGTGTTACTAATGGTTTTCTTGGTGACTGTGCTCCCAGCTCCCTTGAGATCATTGACAAGCTCCTCCCGTGTAATTCTGGACTGACCTCACCTTTCTCAGAATCATTCTTACCCCACCAGGTGAGATCTTGCATGGAGCTCCAGAGTGAGGGTGATTGACTGTGATCTTGTATTTCTTCCATTTTCGAATGATCGCACCAACAGTGGTCTCTTTCTCACCAAGCTTCTTGCTGATGGTCTTGTAGCCCATTCCAGCCTTGTGCAGGTCTACAATCTTGTCCCTGACGTCCTTTGATAGCTCTTTGGTCTTGCCCATGGTGGTCGAGAGATTTGAACGGAAGAAACTGATTCTGTGACAGGAGCCTTTTATACAGGGACAGGACTAATTTGTGTGTCTCATGGGCACATAACCGGTCTGTGGGGGTCAGAATTCTTGCTGGTTGGTAGGGGATCAAATACTTATTTCCCTTAATTAAATACAAATTAATTCATAACTTTTATTTAATGTTTTTTTTCTGGATTTTTTTGTTGATATTCTGTCTCTCTCTGTTAAAATAAACCTTCCATAAAAATTATAGACTGTTCAAGTCTTTGTAAGGGGGTAAACTTACAAAATCAGCAAGGGATCAAATACTTATTTCCCCCACTGTAATTGTACTGCTTTCTGACTGGATGGAATGGCAGTGGGATGCAGGATGAGTAAAGCCTGTGTGGTGCGTCAGCAGGTGGATTTGGGGCAAAATCTCACAGGAGTGAACGGGAATCCTAGTGATTTAAACTGCATGTGGAGAAAACATTCAGCATCTTTAATTTTTGGTGTCTGTGCTGATCTGAATAAAATATTTGTGTGTTCAGGTGGGTTTGGAAAGTGTGCAGCAGGAATTTGTGCGTCTGGAAGAGATCCCGTTCTCCTCCGAGCAGAAATGGATGGCGGTTCGATCGGTCCATCGTACGCAGCAGGTATGAAGTTCATCACTGTTCAGAATCACTATCAGCCGGTCGGGGTGTGGGTTTGGATGTTTGGTGTTTGGGTGGAAAGATTTTGTTCTGTTGTATGTATTATGATGTACATCTATTTTCTGCTGTGCTATACCTGCAGGATAAGCCGGGCATGTTCTACGTGAAAGGAGCTTTTGAGAAGGTCATCACGTTCTGTAAGACCTACCACAGTAAAGGAGCGTCGCTGCCTATCACCAGCCAGCAGAGGGAGCTGTACCAGCAAGAGAAGAGCTACATGGGCTCAGCAGGACTCCGAGGTACTGACTGGTCTAATGGTCTATACGCACTGGTCAGTCTGTAATGGTTTAATGTTTTTTTTTTAAGTGCTCGCACCAGACAGTAGAAGTCTCGGTTACTTTTGACTCTCAGTCTGACCCTCCCTCAGAGCATCTGACCAGGCCGGGTTCTTCTCTGCCACTCTGGTAGCCGCGGTGGTGCCACAGAGCATGAGCGCGCCGTGCCAATCTGAGATTAAACTCCCAGTCCTACATTTACTCAGGCTTTGTAACCAGTAGTCTGGAAAACCAAACATTACGCGGTGACCTCCCATTATATAACCACAATGTTTAACAAACATCCACCTTTAGATTAAATAAAACAATCAGTGCAAGCAGATAAGGATTGGTGACCTTGCTCGGGCATTGAACCAGCGACCTGCTGAGCCAACACTGCCCTGAACTTTATACGTGACACTGTGTAGGTCATTGGCTGTTGTAAAGAAATGCAGAGGTCAGCAAACATTTGTAACAATGCAGAAAGGAGAAAGGGAAGACTCCTGAATGGTGTGAACACTGGGGGGTGTAGGACTCTTCTGGATGTTGTGAAGGGGGGGGGTGTAGGTCTCTTCTGGATGTTGTTGTGATGGGGGGGGTGTAGGACTTCTGGATGTTGTGATGGTGTAGGACTCTTTTGGATGTGATGGGGTAGGTCTCTTCTGGATGTTGTGATGGGGGGGTGTAGGACTCTTCTGGATGTTGTGGTGGGGGGGTGTAGGACTCTTCTGGATGTTGTGATGGGGGGTGTAGGACTCTCCTGGATGTTGTGGTGGGGGGGTGTAGGACTCTCCTGGATGTTGTGATGGGGGGGTGTAGGACTCTTCTGGATGTTGTGATGGGGGGGTGTAGGACTCTTCTGGATGTTGTGATGGGGGGGTGTAGGACTCTTCTGGATGTTGTGGTGGGGGGGTGTAGGACTCTTCTGGATGTTGTGGTGGGGGGGTGTAGGACTCTTCTGGATGTTGTGGTGGGGGGGTGTAGGACTCTTCTGGATGTTGTGATGGGGGGTGTAGGACTCTCCTGGATGTTGTGGTGGGGGGGTGTAGGACTCTCCTGGATGTTGTGATGGGGGGGTGTAGGACTCTTCTGGATGTTGTGATGGGGGGGTGTAGGACTCTTCTGGATGTTGTGATGGGGGGGTGTAGGACTCTTCTGGATGTTGTGGTGGGGGGGTGTAGGACTCTTCTGGATGTTGTGGTGGGGGGGGGTAGGACTCTTCTGGATGTTGTGATGGGGGGGTGTAGGACTCTTCTGGATGTTGTGATGGGGGGGTGTAGGACTCTTCTGGATGTTGTGGTGGGGGGGTAGGACTCTTCTGGATGTTGTGATGGGGGGGGTGTAGGACTCTTCTGGATGTTGTGGTGGGGGGGTGTAGGACTCTTCTGGACGTTGTGATGGGGGGGTGTAGGACTCTTCTGGATGTTGTGATGGGGGGGTGTAGGACTCTTCTGGATGTTGTGATGGGGGGGTGTAGGACTTCGGGATGTGGTGGGTGGGTGTAGGACTTCTGGATGTTGTGATGGTGTAGGACTCTTCTGGATGTTGTGATGGGGGGGGTGTAGGACTCTTCTGGATGTTGTGATGGGGGGTGTAGGACTCTTCTGGATGTTGTGATGGGGGGTGTAGGACTCTTCTGGATGTTGTGATGGGGGGGGGTGTAGGACTTCTGGATGTTGTGGTGGTGTAGGACTCCTTGAAGGTGTAATAATGATAAAGATGAAGAGCAGCTTTAATAAATACAGTTCTCTGTGTGTGTGTGTGTGTGTGTGTGTGTGCAGTTCTAGCCTTTGCCTCTGGTACTGAGTTGGGCTCTCTGACGTTCCTGGGCCTGGTTGGCATCATCGATCCCCCGAGGATGGGGGTTAAAGACGCCGTGACGACACTCGTGGGCTCCGGCGTGTGTGTGAAAATGATCACAGGAGACTCGCAGGAAACCGCAGTGGCCATCGGTGAGTGTTTTAGGTGTTCTCTTTAAGGTAAGGAAATTGGAAAGAGGATCTTGAGGAAAAAAAGGTTCTCCAGGAGTGGCGTAATGATAAGAGTCACCTAGTTCCGGGGGTTCGAATCCTGGGCTGGGCTCACTAATATAGAAGCTGCATAGTGTTATGTAAACCCAGTCATTGGGTGGGTAAATAGGAGGCATAACATTTGTGTCGAATCTGGTACGAGGGTGGCGGTGACTAACTGGAGCAGCAGAAAGCGCCTTGGAAGCTTCAGTGTCAATCCCATCGTTCTGTTCTCTCCAGTGTGGAAGCTGGTGTTTATGATCAGCACGTTTACACCCGACACACTGATTTTAATATTTAAACTGAATTATGGTCCTTTGTTTTGGTCTGTGTAGCAAATCGACTGGGTCTGTACATGAAAGGATCTCAGAGTTTATCTGGGGACGAGGTGGACAGGATGGACATTCAGCAGCTCTCACAGATCGTACCCAGGGTAATAACAGCATCTTTATATGCCTGGTTTTATACGCCTACGCTGTTTTTTTTCTAACTAAACAAAGCTAACGTGTGTGTGTGTGTGTGTGTGTGTGTGTGTGTAGACGGTGGTGTTCTACAGAGCGAGTCCCAGACACAAACTCAAAATAGTCAAGGTAAGTAGAGACAACATTAGAAGATAAAAGTTACAACTAGTCTTTATTTTAACAAGCACTAATCTTAACACGTTTGAGGTGATTGTTATATAATCTGATCATATAATCTTATTAAAATACATTATTAATAAATTATTTAACATTAAATACATTTTTCCCACCACGAAATGTCATTGATCATAAAACAATGGACAGCAAAGTTGCAGAGTGGGTACTGCACAGGTTCCTGGGTACCTGGGCTCAAGCCTAACCTCCAGTTAACAACCGTGTCTGCATGGGTTTCCACTGTGTAGTCCAGTCACCACATGTTGTATTCTTGCCTTAATCATTGTATTTCAGTGTCTAGCAAATCGTACGGGTAGGCTCAGGACGCACCTTGTTCCTGATCACACTAAAGAGGAAGAGTAACTAAAACATCCTTAGTTATAACTATTTATGGGTTTAATTAATATGTGAGTGCTGGCGGCTGAGTGGTGGGATTACAGCTCCTACATATGAGCCTGTAGGATTATAAATGTTATAATGCTTAATAACTAACAAACAGTGGACAGTGACTGAACCATCAGACTGTAAACAATATATTTTATTTATGTTATTTATAGAAATTCTACATTACTGAAATATAAACCTCCTTTTTTGTGAGTTGGTAATGTGTGTTTAATGATGCATGTCGTGTGTGTTCAGTCCCTGCAGAACATCGGCGCGGTGGTGGCGATGACCGGTGACGGCGTGAACGACGCTGTGGCTCTGAGAGCGGCCGATATCGGCATCGCCATGGGTCAGTCGGGCACTGACGTGTGTAGGGAGGCGGCGGACATGATCCTGGTGGACGACGACTTTCAGACCATCATGTGAGTGGACTGTGCTTTACACCACACCTGTGATTCTGATACGGTTCAGTCTGAAGACGAGTTCATGAGCCGTGTTGTTCACCGCAGGTCCGCCATCGAGGAGGGAAAGGGCATCTACAACAACATCAAGAACTTTGTACGATTTCAGCTCAGCACGTGAGTGTTGGTGAACACAGACTAACTTAACTTACCTTCCAGCCATAAATGTATAAAATAGCCCAAATTATAAAGACAAGATAAAATAAGCAGACAGAAACATTAATACATATCTCGCCATAAAATGGCACACGTGTTAAACATGGCATTAAAATCCAAACAAATAAATCAATAAATACATTTCCAGCCTGCAATAAATGCTACTCTCTCCAGTCTCAGACCTGAGACTCGGCTGTGCTGTTTTTGTTTGTAAATATGTAAGAATTTATCATAAACATTTATATTAAGTTCTGACTGCACTGGTGAGATTTGGCAGAAACATTTATTCAAACCGACTTACACTTGTGACCAAATAAAATCAGAGCAATTGAGTGTTGTGAAGACACGACACAACTCGGACCCGTCATGTTTTATTGATCATTTTATTAACAGAATTACATAATTACACGTATTTAAGGTCTTAATTTGGTGTTATTTCTTTTAAAATGAACCGAATGTGGATCTTTTGTCGTTCCTTTCAGTCTCCACACACGACCGGGGTGTTTAACGTTAGTTATCTGGAAAATTCCACTTTGCGTTTAGGTGAATTCATGTGTGCTACCGCATCAATTTATCAAATCTAGCTGCATATTAACAAAAAATAAATATTTTAATAAGCTTGATGTAATTAGATTTACAATTAGGCAGATTAGGCAGTCATTAGGCCTACACAAGAGACCTTCTGATCACTACTCCAGTACCTTAACCGCCAAGCTAGCGCTGCCCTGCATGCAGATGGGTCGTTGTGTGATCCGTTTTGGATACAGATCATTAAAATTAATCTTTTCTGTGTCTGAAATGCTTCTGTTCCTGTGTTCTGTGCTCAGGAGCATAGCCGCCCTGGCGCTCATCTCTCTGGCAACTCTGATGAACTTCCCTAACCCGCTGAATGCCATGCAGATCCTCTGGATCAACATCATCATGGACGGACCACCTGCTCAGAGGTCACACATCACCTACACTCCACTGATCCAAACCTACCAGCTATTTATTATTCAGCACTTATAGACTTATAATGTCTGTAAGAACAGATTGATCAGCAGTTGTATGAATGTTTTCTGTATTCGTGATTCTGCAGTTTGGGTGTTGAACCGGTTGACGTTGATATTATTCGTAAACCTCCACGTAACGTACGAGACAGCATACTCACACGCAACCTGATCGTGAAGGTGCTCGTCTCGGCCTTCATCATCGTCTGCGGAACGCTCTTCGTCTTCTGGAGAGAGGTAGGTCGCCCAACCTCTTAATTTACATTTACGTTTTCAGCATTCAGGAGACGCTTCAATCCAAAGCGACTTACAGTACTGTGACAGTATAATGTCTAAGCAATTGAGGGTTAAGGGCCTTGCTCAAGGGCCCAAACAGTGGCAACCTGGCAGTGGTGGGGCTTGAACCTAGGCTACATCTTCCCTCTGAATGCTTTTCCTCAGTGTGTTTGTAATGTATTATAATGACTATTGTGCACTGAATGTGAACGTGTATTATGTGCAGCTGCGAGACAACGAGATAACACCACGAGACACCACCATGACCTTCACCTGCTTCGTCTTCTTCGACATGTTCAACGCCCTCAGCTCTCGCTCCCAGGTGTGTGTGTGTGTGTGTGTGTGTGTGTCTCTCTCTCACACTCTTCTCACAGATAATCAGTATCACATTTTCCCAGATGTGAAGTTCTGATCATTAACCGTGTTAATATTATAAACATGTCGTTTCTCTCAGACTCAGCTGGTGCATGAGATGGGGCTTTGCAGTAACAGGACGTTCTGCTTCGCTGTCCTGGCCTCTATCATGGGGCAGCTGCTGGTCATCTACTTCCCTCCACTGCAGGCGGTCTTTCAGACCGAGAGCCTCAGCATTCTAGGTAAGAAGTCTTCCACTTTACCTTAAATCACCTTCACCTCCAGATAAATGAATCCAGTTACAGACACACCAAATGACCCCCAGGCTCCCAGAACAATCAGACTGAATGCCTGGACAAGTTACTACTGCTCAGGTGAAAAGAGACTCAATAGTAAGCTGATAAAGAAATGACTCCTGTCCATCAATAAAGCAAAAAAGCACAGCCTACGTTTGGCTTTCATGTTTTTGGCCAAGTTACGTTTTTTATTTATAGACAAAAAAAAAGGAAAAAAAAAAAGAATTTGGACACCCCTTATTTACTGAGGTAGGTATTTCTGCCACACCCATTAGTAACGCCATTCCTTTCTACTTAATGCACACTCCAAGTTTTATGGAAAGCCTTTCTAGAAAATTTGGTACTGTTATAGTTGCAAGGGGGCTGATGATGCATTAGTAACTAATCAGGGCGGCTCGGTGGGTAGCACTGTCGCTTCACAGCAAGAAGGTCCTGGGTTCGATACCCAGATGGGGCTGTTCGGGTTCTCCCTGTGTCTGTGTGGGTTTCCTCTGGGAGCTCCGGTTTCCTCCCACTGTCCAAATACATGCAAGTGAGGTGAATTGGAGATTCGTCCATAAATGTGTTTGATATTAAAACCTTGAACTGATGAATCTGATAAGGGGCCAGTGATAGCTAAGTGGTTAAGGTACTGGACTAGTAAACAGAAGGTTGCCGGTTCAAGCCCTGCCACCACCTAGTTGCCACTGTTGAGCAAGGCCCTTAACCCTCAATTGCTCATAGTGTTTCGCTCATTGTGTAAGTCGCTTTGGATAAAAGCGTCTGCGAAATGCTGATAATGTAAATGTAATGTAAAATCTTGTGTAAGCTGTAACCACCTGTCCTGTCATGAATGTAACTAAAGTTTGTAAAACATCACGTTAAAATAAATATTAACATCCATGTTTTGGAACAGGCTGTCCAACAATCTCATGGCTCCATGTCCTCATACTTTTGTTCTTATCGTGTCTCCATCTGGAATGTTCCACACAAAAGAGCACAATATCATCCCGTTTTATTCTTCAACATCGTTTTATTTCCTCTCTGTGTGCAGATCTGCTCTTTCTGGTGGGCCTGACGTCATCGGTGTGCGTGGTGTCCGAGCTCATAAAGGTGGTGGAGAGATGGAGAAAAGAAGTAAGAGAGGAAAAAGAGGCATCGGACGCCTTCCACGACGTATGACGAACGTTGGGTCTCGTGAAGATCGAACAACTGATTGTGAGGACCGGGGGGAGGGCTGAAGTTTTGAGTTTATTGGATTTGCACTGGGTCTTCAAACTCTTGGACTTCAATATGGAGCAGAAGGACAGGTCAGGTGTCTTCTGATGAGCAGGAAGGTCTGTCGTTGAATTATGACAGGAGGGCCCAAGCTGGACTTCAGTATGCTTTAAGACTCGTCCATGAAGTATGTTTATCAGATCCTGTGGCTGTGGTTACAGTGGTCGGTGACGTTCTTGTTTCTGATGCTCTAGGGCCGACACCTTTATTATTTGGGTCTCTCTCTTTTCCTGAACTGTTGCTGGTTGTAGTTTTGTGGAACAATATGGTTAAAACTAACGCCTTTGCATTTTTGCAAACGATGCTTGAATAATTGTGTCAACTAGGCATGTGCCAATAATCGTTTATACGATGTACAATTTTATATGTTTCATATTTCAGTAAGTGTTTAGTACACATGTTCCTTTTTGGAGCAGCTCTCTAGATAAGCAGCTTCTTTGATCTTTATAAGGTTCCCTCAGATGCTGTCCAAAACAATCATGATACCAACCAGAAAGTGAAATAGCACTTACAATACAATAAATTTAACATCAGCACATGCCTAATGTCGGAGGAAATGTTCAGTTTCAATATTCTGTACTAATCAATCTATTTATATTTACACAGCATCACACGGCGATTTTATACACGCTGGTTATGCACTGATTCATTATGAACAAGGTGAAGGTTTATTGTAAGCACTGAAATAACGATTCCCTTTAATAGTGTCCTGATTTTTAATGTTACATTTATTTAGGGGAACTTTAATACTGTTAAAAACATCAAAACTAATGATATGACTGCAAAAAAAGAAATATAAACGTACATTATTTATCCCAGATAACCACAGATGCTCAGTCATGTAGGCTTGGTGTCTGAAGTTTGCACTGCAGCTATAAGATGAACAGAAGTTTCACTCACCTAAGAACATTTCTTATGAACCAGAACTTTAGATGCATCTTAAATATCTGATCTGATCAAAATCTATGAATAATGTCCATGTATGGCCAAAAGTATTTGGACACCTGACCATGAGCTTGTTGGACGTCCAATTTTAAAGACAAATGGTATTAAAACAGCAGCCGCTCTTTTAAGGCATCGTCTGAGAAGACTATAGAGTATGTCGGTCAGAATTTGTGCCCATTCAGTAGTGCAAAAGAGCATTTGTATGGCTGGGCACCGATGTCCACCAAGGAAGCCAATCCACCACAGGGCTTCGACCCCTCAGCAGACGTGTTGAATAGCATGTCTGTCTAAACAATGTGATTTAAAGTGAGCACATACAGATTTATACATGTATTTATTTAAAAATACTTTATTTTTAATAATTAAATAGCAAACTTCAGACACCAGTTGTCTAACTGATGGACTGTAACTGTAGGGGACGTTGTTTACACTTCATTTGCGGCTACACGGTTCCTGAGGTACCACGTTCGCTTGGTTTTCATCTGGTACTAAAACACTGAGCACTGTAACAGATAAAGCCAAATTTAACTGAGTTTATTTGAGGTTTTATTTCTCTTTTCAGGTCAGTGTAGTTGCAGTAGATCGATTTTGTGTAGGAAGGAAACGTATGCCGTGCTGTATTGGTTTACACGAGTCCATCACAGTAAACAGTGTACAGTAGTGCATCTGAAAAATCAAACACAGTCGCATCACCTCTACTGAAGAGATTTTAAACAGTTTACAATAACACACGTCTGGTTTGATGCTGAATAAAATGATGAGGTCTGTTTTATAACTGGTACATGCCTAGTTGATGCCAGTGAGCCCACATTTCCCAGCTCCACTTTCTTTCTTCATATTGAGGAAAATATTAATGCAGTTTATCGTCATTTCTTTATTAGCAGTAACTGGTTCTCTGCTGCCATGTTTATTCTTATACGCCAATCACTAGAATTAATTAACAAATTTTCTCTTTTTTTGGTCACCGTAGTTACCTGTATATCTTATTTTCACCAGACTGGTCACGAGCTACAGTGGAATTGGGGATTAATATTTTTTTAGATTGTATTTAATTTATTTTGCGTTATGCACAATTAAGTTAATGATCTGTTATGTCGATTTCAGAACATGATTGTACATTAAAATTTCTACAACTCTTTATCTATGTGTCTATTTTATCACCGATCTATCCACCAATTTTCCATTCAATAAATCCTCTCACTTGCTGTGTGTAAATAACCCTAAATTATATTTCTAATTATATTTTCACTTATTATCACATTCACCAATCCACTTCCTTACATGAGACTTTAACCTTCTGCATGTTTTATAAGGTCAGGATACCCAAAGGACACCCATGCAGACCTGAGGAGAACATATTAAACTCCTCAAACAGTGACCCATGCAGACCTGAGGAGAATATATCAAACTCCTCAAACAGTGACTAAAGGTGGGTTTTAAACCCTGCTGCACCGGCTTGCCACCCAATTTCCACTCAGTTGTTCTGAGCATTGCGCTTCACATGACTCCTGTCCATGTGGCTAAAAGTATGTGGACACCAAACCTTGTTGGACATCCCATTTTAAAACCATAGGCTTTAATATTAAGTCACACAGAGAAAAAAGGCCTTTCTAAACTATCACAGCAAGGAGGAAGTGTATCATTTATTTTATGGACCTGTCCACAAGAAATGTCCACATACTTCTGGCAATATAATGTAAACCATCGCTGTTAATCATACATATTAAACTTAGACTAGATCTTACACAATGTGGTTTAGGATTATATGTGTAGAGTTAGATTACACAAGCACGTATTCAGTGTTCTGGGGTAATAACAGAGAATGATGTTGAATGTTATGATGATGAGATAAATCACATGCCAGCTGGACTGTAGTCCCAATATGGACAGGTTATGTTATAAAAATGTATGTTTGTTTTTTGTTATTCATCTGTTGTTCTTTAGTAAGTGGTTTATCCTGATCAAGGTCATGGTGGTACCAGAGACTATCCAGAAACGTAAAAGCATAAATACATCCTGGAAAGGAAGAAAATCCATCGCAAGGCATTTCCCATTCACTCTCTTAATATTTAGGGGTAACTTAGAGCACCCAATCCACCTACAGACATGTTTTGGGTCAGTCAGAGGGAACTGAAATACCCACACATATAGAGGTCAAGATTGACTTGAAATTGTTTAGAATTGTGTTAAACATGTTGGCTGTAAAATAGTTGGTAATTGTTTATCTTTTTGTATTAGATTTCCAGTGGACCACAGTAGACGATTTGAACTTGAAAAACGACGCCCTGTGATCAAAGGTCAACTACAGTCCAGCTTCAGTGTGCGGACTTTGGAGACCATGGTGAGGTAGAGCTCTCTTGACTGTGGCCAGTGTTCACAGCAAACCTGCTTTTTGTTGCTCCTGTGACCAATTTTTCCAATTCCTTAACAAGGCAAAGAGACTACTTTAAGTTTACTTATTGAAAATGAAAAAGTTCAGGTGAACTAACCCAATTTAAATGGGCACAGAGAAGTCAGCACCTGTTGTTGACCATCACTAATGAGGAATTAGGAGGCCATGAAGAGGGATATTAAATACATTTCTACAGCAGCACATTTGAGAAGACACAGACTCAAATTTGTTAGGTATTTTATACACATAAATGTTTGTTATTGATTTAATCACAAAAAAGTTGCAAAAATCTCATGAAAATGTGGGGGTGTATGTCAACTTTTGACCTTAACGGAAAATGTCGTTGGTTTTAGTTAGCAACCATGCTAACTGAAATAATTGGTAAATAAACACGTTTAGCACAAAATTAACTGTTTCGGATCACCAACATATTTCATAAAGTTTATATATTTACTCTGAGTGAGTTTATTTGATTATATTTTAGAAAAGTTCATTTATTTCACTAATCTGTAGTAAGTATAAATACATGGAGTAACCGTCTCATTCCCGCGGATGGCGCTAATTGCTTAGTTTTGACCATATATGGCAGTTTTATTCATTCAAACTGAACTGAAGGAAACTGATTGGTTAGTTAACTTTTAGCAGCCAATGAAATCGCAAAGGAGGCGGGTCACCTCGAGAGCAAGAACAAAGCTAAACTTGATCATTTGCATATTATAAATTACAGCGCAAATTATATCAAAATTATTATTAAACGGCATAAAACAGGAACATAGAGTTTCACAATATATATTTTATACATTTATGAATGATATGCAGCATTAAAGCATTTAATACGTCATCTTGAGGTGCATTGCCTGTGTCCACTCCATTATTGATAGTATTTTTATTGATATGTAAATTATATATCAATATATCAAAGTTTTCTGTATCGGGGCATCAGTAGTTGGATTACCGGCTCTATGTCTACTCATAGGGATTCAGGGCGGCACGGTGGCAAAGTCGCCTCACAGCAAGAAGGTCCTGGGTTCGATCCCCAGTTGGGGCGGTCCAGGTCCTTTCTGTGTGGAGTTTGCATGTTCTCCCCGTGTCCACGTGGGTTTCCTCCGGGCGCTCCAGTTTCCACCCACAGTCCAAAGACATGCAAGTGAGGTGAATTGGAGATACTAAATTGTCCATGACTGTGTTCGGTATAACCTTGTGACCTGATGAATCTTGTGTAATGAGTAACTACCGTTCCTGTCATGAATGTAACCAAAGTGTAAAACATGACGTTAAAATCCTAATAAACAAACTAACTCACAGGGATTCTACACCGCTTTATCTCACATGTACTGTACACTATTAAACATGCTTTACTCCCCCACTGATGCTACAACATTCATTACAAGACTGGTATACAAAACAACTCCACACATTTACATCAAGTATTTTAACTATATTAAATAATATTACTAAAATAAGATTTATGAAATATATAAATAATAATAAAAAATCTTTAAAAAAAAAACACACTGCTGTAATAAATTAATTATTTATGTATTTTATTTTATCAATTATTTTATTTATGTATTAATGATGCACTGGTTAATTAATTTACAACTGGTTCGAATTAACAAATCGTCAGTGTCACAGTGAAGAAATCATTATTTATTTGGTAAAGAAAATTTAGTGTACAGTTAAAAACCACCTCCAACAACCCACTGGCACCCGATAAATCTATGAAACACGAATGGCCCTCAGAAATACCATCAACTACTATCAACAATCTGTTGTACAGTGAACACATGAACTTAACACTGATACAAAATGTAATACATAAGTGCTTGGAGGTGTAAAGCCTTAATTTAGCATTCTCTCTCACAATGTGTTTCTGCTTTCTACTGTGTAAGTTTATTTTCTATAACCAATTTAAAAACACGTTATACAGTCAGTACTGGTGCAAACCCTAGGTTTTCCTCTGAAAATATTGAGCATTAAAAGGTATGTAACAGGCATGTACGCACAATATATAAGTTATTTTCATTTTACAATATACCAAAGTAATTACATTTAAATTAATTTCTTAATTCAAGTAATAAGTGCATGTGTGATATAAACGTTTTATATTATGATCATTGTAACAATAATCATAAAAACCTACTTTAACTTTTTTACTGATTTATACTGTAAATGTTACATTTAACCAATTACATGTGATGCAAACATGAGATTATTCTGGTAAAATACTGAGCGTATGAATTAGCAAACGTTAAACGTTAACTCTGATGTTAACATTTCATATAATCATAATACACGAGTTACAGTTTTAAAATACGTGCTAGTGTAACATAGTTAAAAATCCATATATGTTCATGTTATAATTACACATAATTCTCTTTTTACATATAGCCTTATTGGTGCTGGGTAAGTTCACATTGGGACGTCCCGTCCCCTTCCCGCCTTTCTTAAAGTCTCCTCCCCTCCACCTACCTCCTCCCTTTTGAATTTTGTACTGTATGAGGAGGTAGGTATCACAATATGCTCCAAATTAAATCTATATTAATCATACACGTTTAGTTAATATAAATATCTCACCAAGTTTATATATAGATTTCTGGGTACATTATTATTATTATTATATTATATTATTATGTTATATTTTGTTGATAGTCAGTTTTAAAGTGAATAATACTTCTAATTATATTGCTAATAATGCACAGCATGGTCCACGCAATGTATAAGTCTGTTCTTTATATTCTTTTTATATGAAGATGTGAGGAGTGTAGAGGAGAAGCAGGGGATTTCTACCGGTACTAAGGGCTATATTGTTTTGTTAACAGGTATGCATAATTATATGAATAAATCTGAGAAATTCTGAGTTATACCAGTTGGCTATGCTAATGCACAGAGCGTAATGGAGTGACGTCATTGCTGTATGTGTTTGTCTGGTCTGTAAATGAAAAGCAATTGTTATTATTATTATTGTTGTTTTAGTAATTTTCTTGTATTATATTGTAATCTTTATTATAAGCCCTGCTTCTGTCCGGCCCTTTTGAATTTTGTACTGTATGAGGAGATGTGAGGAGTGTAGAGGAGAAGCAGGGGATCTCTACCGGTACTAAGGGCTATATTGTTTTGTTAACAGAATAAAATCATCATCGAATACACAACGCAGAGTCCATTTGTCTATTGTGGTAGCAGAGTCGACATCCACCGGTTACACTTGGTGCCGTGACCGTCCTGGATCCACTAGATCATCGCTCGTTTGATCGCCGTGGGTTTCTGCTACCGCTCGCTTCTCTTCCGCGTGTGCTACGCTGCTACTGTTAGCCTCGCGCTGCTCTCCGGTTGCTACAGAGACGAGCCCCTCCCCTCCCGTCCGCTTGCTGAGTGTGTGTGTGTGCGCGTGAGTCTGCGCTGGTGACAGACACTCTCTCATATGCTCAGATCCTCAGTTAATTGTAATAAATTCCAGTAGTTCTGTACTTATAAACGTATAGCAGTGATTTATACCACATGATCATTGTTATTCTGTGAAATTTTTCTTTGTGTTTTCTTTTCTTGACTATTGGTTATACACTAAACATTATTGCAGGGAAAGTTATGATAACAGTGTTACAAGGCAATCAGAAGTAATAGTTATTTGTTTATCTATTTTTTTTTCTATTGCACGTTGATTAAATAGGATTTAAATATGTCAAATTTTGATGATGCCAGTAATGAGGTACACAGTCCTGTTTCACAAAATACAAGGTTTACTTTTGGGAGGGGTCAGCCAATTGCGGGTTATGGGAGGGGCAGAGCGGTATCTTCTACCTTTACAGTAAATCAGGATGACACAGTTAATCAGTTCGTGTTAGACTGTCATAAAGGCCCAGCAGCAGTTTCCACCCCTATTCCTCATGAAGCTCCTCAGACCCCATCTCAAGTAATAAGCGCAGATGTCCTGAGTGGTGTTATGGCTGATCTAGCTAAACAGATAAGTGAAAGCATTACTGCCAGCATCCACACCATGCATCAGCAAAGCAGTTCCCGAGCCCAGTGTCACAACCAGCAGTCACAGTCAGTCATTGATGCTTCGAAACTGAACATAACTATCCAGTCAGATATTAAACCTCCGCCTTTCTTTCGAGGTGATGATACAGACAACATTACAGTCCATGAGTGGGAAGAAATGATGATGAACTATCTTAAACGTGTAAACCATGCAGAAGAAGAGAAGGGTAAATTCATTATCAGCCGGCTGACAGGTAAAGCAAGAGATATGGTGAAAGTTTCTCTGCGCAGTAACTCACAGCTAAGCTCCAGCAGTCCTACCGCTATATTTGACATTTTGAAGAGGCATTTCAGTGAACTAACATACTCCAATATGCCAATGAGAGACTTCTACAACACTGTTCCTATGGCTGGTGAGGGCATTATGGATTACTGGATTCGTCTCAATAAAGCCATAGATGTGGCAGATGAGTGTTTGAGGAGACGAGGTAAGAGTGTGGAGGACTCAAGTGCTGAAGTTGTCATGATGTTTATCTCTCACTGTCCAGACCCTAGTCTTGCTTTGTCTTTCTCTTTTAAGTCTGCTGAAAAATGGACTGCAGCTGAGGTCCAAGAGAAACTAGATGCCCACCAGAGAGATATGAAAAAAGTTACAGTGCATGCCCCGTCAGTAACAGCACGTAGGATGGGCTTTGCACCTATCACCCAAGCAGTTATCAAACAGGATGAATATCAACAACCTGTACAAATATCTAGTCACTTGCAACCCAGCAGTGCTTTACCAATGCAGTTAATCCCATCTTCTGACCCTACATCAGCTGAGCCTAGCTTTAAAGAGGTGATTGGTATGCTTGACAAAGTTCTTTCACTTTGCACAACTTCTCTTGTTCCGGCACAAGAGCGACGCAAGCAACCCTATGGCTCTAATGGACAAACCCGCCAGCCTTGCAGAGTGTGTGGAAAACAAGAACACACAACATATGATCATTGTAAACTTCATCGGCTGTGTCGCCACTGCCTACAACCAGGCCATTTCAAGAGTGAATGCCCGAATACTGCCAAGCCACAGGTGAGCGATGCGCAGAGCTCTAGCAGTCCTTTAAACTAGTTAGCCCATGTGGTGAGAGGGGAAACGTGGGCAATGTTACAGCTACCCTCGTTGATTCAGACTTTGAAGCAATCTATGTAAACAGCTGTGCACTATTACCGGCAGAGAAAACGGCAATTTTTGTAGGCTCACAGAAACTCGAAGGAGCCAGTGAACTGTTTTATACCCCTGTGATATTCAGTGGCCAAGTTACATTAAAAGGACTGTTGGATTCAGGTTCTATGTCATGCACAATCAGCGAAGAGGGTGAACGGAAGCTGAAAGATGCTGGTGTTCTTCCTTGCTCACAGCCAGCACCCAGTAACATTGTGCTCATTGGCTGTGGTGGTTTAACTACTCATCCAAAGTGCATATACGAATTGAACATTGAAGTATGTCAGTCCAGGTTCATTGTGCCAGTTCTTGTCGTTCCTGGCCAGCGTGATGAATTCATCATTGGTACAAATGTGATTAAACCTGTTATACAAACAATGAAGTCTGATGAGAAGTACTGGAATCTCATCTCATCCAGAACCAGAGATCCAGAATGTGAGCAGCTGCTTGAGTTACTGAGCTGTGTTTCACGGGGGGCAGGACTAGAGACAGCCAGTAAAGTTGGCACAGTGAAATTGCGGCAAGCAGTTACTCTCCTCCCACAGAAGGAGTATCTGGTGTGGGGAAGGCTTCCAAGCAATGTCATTGTTTCACCAGGAGCGACTGTCATGGTGGAGCCTACGTCTTCAAGAGCAGGTCCCAAGAACATTCTGGTGGGTAGAGTCATAACACCCATGTGGGGAGATCGCTGGGTCCCATTGAGAGTTATGAATGCATCCCTGTGCCCTGTTACACTGCGACGCAACACCAAGCTGGCCGATGTGTCTCACTGTCTTGCTGTTGAAGACCTACCAATCACTCATGGTCTATCTCAAAGTCATTCTGACACTTCATACTTGGTACCCCCAACAGTGATGTCATCACCTGACATTAAGCAGATGCTTAAGGATTGTGGGTTGGGTGATATTGACATTGATGCATGTGAAGTTTCAGAACATTGGAAAACTAAGCTGGCTGAGCTGCTGGTGAGATTCCAAGATGTCTTTTCTAAAGGCAAGCTGGACTGCGGTGAGGCAAAAGATTTCGTACATCGGATTCGTCTGTCTGATGATCGTCCCTTTAGGCTTCCATACCGTAGGGTTCCTCCTGCTCACTATCACAAGTTGAGGGAAGTGCTGAATGAGATGGAGGAGAAAGATATCATTAGCAAATCAGTGAGTGAGTATGCCTCTCCTCTTGTCATGGTCTGGAAAAAGAATGGGGATCTGAGGATCTGCACAGATTTCCGTTGGCTCAATGCCAAGACCAATAAGGATGCTCATCCCTTGCCACATCAGGAAGACTGTCTCGCTGCAGTGGGTGGAAACTCTTATTTCAGCACCATGGATTTAACATCGGGGTTCTACAACATCCCCCTTCATGAGTCTGATAGGAAATACACAGCATTTACCACGCCTTTAGGTTTATATGAGTACAATCGGCTCCCACAAGGGCTTTCTAACAGCCCAGGTTCCTTCATGAGAATGATGCTGTCCATATTTGGAGACCTGAATTTTTCTACTCTTTTGTGCTACTTGGATGACTTACTTTTGATGGCACCGTCGGAGGAGGAGGCTCTGAAACGTCTTGAAGTTGTACTAAGTAGGATTAGAGCAAACAACCTGAAGCTGTCCCAAAAGAAATGTCATTTTCTGCGCCAGTCTGTGCGTTTTCTTGGCCATATTATTAACAGTGAAGGGGTGTCTGCTGACCCTGAGAAAGTAAAGGTCATTACTGACTTCACAGCTAAGGATCTATTGATGGAGGATGGCTTCACTCCATCTCAGAAACGGATCAGATCCTTTTTGGGTATGGTGTTGTATTATCAAAATTTCATTCCTGGCTGTTCATCAATTGCAAAACCTTTGTTTGCCCTAACTGCTGGCCAAAAGCGCAAATGTAAAGGCGATAGAGGTTGTAAGAGGCCTGGCACCTTCCGTGAGCTTAAACCCGATGACTGGACTCCAGCTTGTGAGGCAGCGTTTGAGAGACTGAAGGAAGCACTTATAAGCAGTGTAGCACTGGCCCACCCAAATTTTGAAAAGCCGTTTATCCTTTCCACTGATGCATCTCTTGATGGCCTTGGTGCTGTTTTATCACAAGTTCCAGATGGAGAAGACAGAGCTAGGCCAATAGCTTTTGCTAGTAAATCTCTAAGTCGAAGTCAGGCCAATTACCCAGCACATAGACTTGAGTTTTTGGCGCTTAAGTGGTCTGTGTGTGACAAGTTTAGTCACTGGCTCAAGGGTCACAGATTCACGGTTTGGACAGACAACAATCCTCTCACGTACATCATGACCAAACCAAAACTGGATGCATGTGAGCAGCGATGGATTTCCAAACTTGCTCCATACAACTTTGAAATCAAGCATGTTCCAGGTACACAAAATGTAGTAGCCGATGCCCTGAGCCGAGACCCTTTCGTGAAGCCTATAAGTGAGAGACTCTTGGCGGAGCCTTACAATACACTAGTTGAGCAGACATGCAAAATGGAGGATGAATGTGTTCAGGAACTTTTCCGTTTGTCATGTCAACCACAAATAATGGCTAACCTTCATGCATGTAATCCATCAACGTCAGCGTCCATGTCCGAGGATGATGTTTCCTGTCTCCTCACATCTCATGAGTCTTGGGATGCTGTGCCTAGGCAGAGAGCTGCTTCCATGGTAGACTACATAGAGGAACTGATTCCTAGTAGCCAAGACACTTTCCCAACCTGGTCCATGGAGGAACTAAAGTCACGTCAACTACAAGACACTTCAATTGCTAGGGCATTGTTTTACGTTGAAAGGAAGCGTCGGCCGACCAGACGTGAGCGGTTCAGTGAAATCCCCGAGACTTTGAAAATACTGAAACACTGGGAGAAGTTGACATTGATAAATGGTGTTCTATACAGAGTTTCCAAAGATCCCATGACCAAGCACAAGAGATTTCAGTTTGTTTTGCCTGAGTCGCTGAAAAAAGATGCCCTGACTGGTATCCATGATCTGGCCGGACACCAGGGTCAGCCACGTACGCTCTCTCTCGCCCGACAGCGGTTTTTCTGGTATAACATGGAGAAAGACATAAGAAATTATGTTAAGTCCTGTCGGAGGTGTGTTTTCAGCAAGACCCCAGAACCTGCAGCAAGAGCCCCACTGGAGAGCATTAAAACTACTGCTCCACTGGAACTGGTCTGTATAGATTTCTGGTCAGCTGAGGACAACAACAACAAAACAGTAGATGTTTTGGTGCTTACGGACCATTTCACCAAGTTGGCTCATGCTTTTCCCTGCCAAGATCAAACAGCTAAGAAAGTGGCAAAAAAGCTCTGGGATAACTTCTTCTGTGTATATGGATTCCCTACGCGCATCCATTCTGATCAGGGAGCAAATTTTGAAAGCGAACTTATCGCTGAGCTTCTTGAGCTAGCTGGCGTTGTAAAATCAAGGACCTCCCCATACCACCCAATGGGGAATGGAGGTACAGAGAGGTTTAATAGGACACTAGGGAACATGTTAAGATCCTTGCCTCCAAAATCAAAACAGAAGTGGCCCCAAATGATTCAAACATTAACGTTTGTGTACAACTGTACGGTGCACGAGACCACCGGCTTTGCGCCCTTCTATTTGATGTTTGGCAGAGTGCCCAAACTACCTGTTGACCTGATGTTCAAAAATGTGCTCCAAGACGAGAGGGTCTGTGACTACCACATGTATGTCAAATCGCTGGTGAGTGACCTTCAGTCAGCCATGCTATTAGCACAGAAAAACTCAGCTGTAGAACAGGAGCACCAGGCACAGCAGTATAACAAAAAGGCCAAAGGTCTCTCTCTGTCAGTTGGTGATCAAGTCCTTGTAGCTAACAAAGGGTGCAGAGGGAAACGCAAACTCGCCGACAAGTGGGAGCCATGTGTCTACACCGTTGTGTCTTCCAAGCCATCGCTACACATCTACAAGGTTCAGAATCGGGATGGAAGTGAACGAGTGCTGCACAGAAATCTCCTTCTTCCAGTCAACTTTCTCCCCATAGACGAACCACTAAATGAAGTCTCCAGTCTTGTCAACGGTAGTGTGGAAAGCCAATCCCTATGTAAAGATAATTCTGAACATGATCACGATTCAGTTCTTCCGAATGCAACAGCTTCAGTAGCCAAGGCCTTGTCCACAGTTGACAGCTTAGATGGTAGCTGGACTTCCTTTTGGGTACAGGAGCACTCTACAGACCCGGACAGAGCTGCTGGTTTGGCTGAAGATGAGTGTGATAATCAGAGTCTTGGTGACTTACAGACGGACACTCTTGCTGAAGACCTCCCTCATGACAACATTCCCCCTTTGCCCAACCCAAGTACTGGACAATCCTCAGCAACAGATTGTTCCAATCAAAACCATGTTCCACTCACTTCTAGATTTGGGAGAGCTATTAAGCCAGTTTGCAGGTTGATAGAGTCAATGGTCCAGTTAGAATCCATATTTGGGGGTAATGTGTCTGTGCCTGAGATTATTCAGGTCTAATGTGATTAAAAAAAAAAAAAAAAAAAAGTAAATGTTTTTCATTCTAAGTTCCATGTATAGTCAGATGTTACATGGGTGCAGAAGAGTAAATGTTTTTCATTCAAAGTTTAATGTATAGTCAGATGTTGTATGGGTGTAAAGGGCACCTTGTGTATCTATGGGATGACTAGAGAACTGATCAATCTCTGTATCTTCATAACCTTTGATTAGGTAACTGCTGAGTTGATAAGCATACCGGTTTTACAGTGGGTATGATGCTGGCTGGTCTGAATTTATTTATATGTTTGTTTTTCTACTCATTGAGTATTCATGTTTATTAATATCCCCTAATCGGTTTAGAATTTTGTGTAATTCTTGGGGGGTGAGTGTAACATAGTTAAAAATCCATATATGTTCATGTTATAATTACACATAATTCTCTTTTTACATATAGCCTTATTGGTGCTGGGTAAGTTCACATTGGGACGTCCCGTCCCCTTCCCGCCTTTCTTAAAGTCTCCTCCCCTCCACCTACCTCCTCCCTTTTGAATTTTGTACTGTATGAGGAGGTAGGTATCACAATATGCTCCAAATTAAATCTATATTAATCATACACGTTTAGTTAATATAAATATCTCACCAAGTTTATATATAGATTTCTGGGTACATTATTATTATTATTATATTATATTATTATGTTATATTTTGTTGATAGTCAGTTTTAAAGTGAATAATACTTCTAATTATATTGCTAATAATGCACAGCATGGTCCACGCAATGTATAAGTCTGTTCTTTATATTCTTTTTATATGAAGATGTGAGGAGTGTAGAGGAGAAGCAGGGGATTTCTACCGGTACTAAGGGCTATATTGTTTTGTTAACAGGTATGCATAATTATATGAATAAATCTGAGAAATTCTGAGTTATACCAGTTGGCTATGCTAATGCACAGAGCGTAATGGAGTGACGTCATTGCTGTATGTGTTTGTCTGGTCTGTAAATGAAAAGCAATTGTTATTATTATTATTGTTGTTTTAGTAATTTTCTTGTATTATATTGTAATCTTTATTATAAGCCCTGCTTCTGTCCGGCCCTTTTGAATTTTGTACTGTATGAGGAGATGTGAGGAGTGTAGAGGAGAAGCAGGGGATCTCTACCGGTACTAAGGGCTATATTGTTTTGTTAACAGAATAAAATCATCATCGAATACACAACGCAGAGTCCATTTGTCTATTGTGGTAGCAGAGTCGACATCCACCGGTTACACTGGTGAAGCAGAAGCATGTGTTAGCCATGCTAGTGAGAGGGAAATGGCAACGACTAATACTAAATGTTCTAATTTTGGACCACAAATGATGCTTAACTTGTATTAAAATGATGTTTAAACAAAGAGTTTAAAGACATGACTAATTATTCTGTTTAGCTTTTTTAGCCACTCTTATTGCTAAAAGGTGGGCGGCACGGTGGGTGGTTCGATCCCCAGGCGGGGCGGTCCAGGTCCTTTCTGTGTGGAGTTTGCATGTTCTCCCCGTGTCTGCGTGGGTTTCCTTCAGGTGCTCCGGTTTCCTCCCACAGTCCAAAGACGTGCAAGTGAGGTGAATTGGAGATACAAAATTGTCCAATTGTCTATTTAACCTTGGAACTGATGAATCTTGTGTAATGAGTAACTACCGTTCCTGTCATGAATGTAACAAAAACTGTAAAACAAACAAATATTGCTAAAAGTTAAAAATCTTGCTAAAATCAAGTTTTTGTCAAATTTCTGTTTTGCTGAAGCAGCCCAGGTCAACACTGTTAATGAAAAGTAAACAATAGCTACTGAAGATATAAGCTCAACACCACTAAGTGCCAAAGTGAAACATTTACTTTTGACCTCTTTTAGTTTACTTCTGAGATTAGTTTCCTTAGCTAAGCAGTTGCACAAAAATCACATGCACCAGGCCTAGCTTTCGAATGATGTAAAGCACACTGCTATTGGACTTTTTTTGCATTCTGTGCCCGAGGTTTGCGTTTCTTCTTTTTCCCTGTCTGAGCGCTGCACGTCTCCTTAGACATCACGCTGCCCTCGTCGCTCGGATTGCGACCCACCTCCTCCTCTCCTTTCACAACCATCAGTTCATTCACGAGCGCCTGGTTTGCCAGGAACCTGGTCGGCCCCGCTCTGGTCCTCATCCTTATCATGAGGTCGTCGTCCAGCTCGCTCTCCACGGCGGCCTGCAGCTTACGGTAAAGGGAAATGGCGAAAGGGTTTCCGAGGAGAAGAGCCTCGGCTCTGACGCCCCTCATGAACTCATGAGCTGCACCGTGTACCAAAGAACCGCCGTACAACCTGATCAACAAGAAAAAAACATGTGAATCAGTTCATCAATACACACACACACACACGTTCGAATATCAGGGCCAAGGTTCAGCACAGCGCCCCGCCTGCTACCACCACCTAGTCAGGACAGGGCACACCATTTGTGTTCTTTTAGAACTTTATTGAGACTCTCTTGCGTCCTGATTAAATTGGTAGTTGTGCCATGTCATCCTACTTAATCATTAAGGTTTATGATTGACTACAATTAATGACTTCTCTGTGCCCATATAAATTGGGGTTGTTTGACTGCGGCCATTGAAAAGTACAAGTAACGGTGCTCTCTTTGCCAAGATCAAAAAGAAAACCCAAACTGTCACAGAAAGATGGTGAGACGTTATCCAAGAAACAAAATAAAGTCTGCCGTAAATGAAATACTGCCCTAACATGTGACACTGTTCACAGACAAGCAAGCTTTACTATGCCATGGTAGGAGAACAGAACTGGAACACGCTGACCAATCGCACCACTGCTAAATGGAGAATGGAATGGAATTTAAACCAATTATACCTTGATATAATAAATACCTGCATGTGTAACGATACCCTCACCCTGCACATGCTCATGTTTTTGACAGTAGAGTAGAAGTAGAACAAGTGTGTACCATGTTAACTCCGGTTCAGGCACTGGATTATTCAGCAGCTGGTTCAGACTGTTGCTGTCCCTCATACAGTTCTGCCACTGACAGTAAGCGTGAGCCAGTTCCACATCCAACATCCTCTTACCCTTACGTGCCCGGAGTTTTTTAAGTCTCTGAATCACCCGCTGCACCTCTGAGAAGATGAGACAAAAAAATAAATAAGAAACTACTTTAACACAGTCTTTGCGGCTCTGATGCGGCTTGATTAGTCCTAGTCTCTTGGTTAGTCCCAGCCTTTGAGGTTCAGACTTTAAATACAAAGTCCCTACACTTCTGGTTTCCAAAACTTCTGTTTTTTTTTTTTTTCATTTTTAAACCCAGTCTTTAGTACTTTACATTTTTTTTTATCTTATAGGCGGTGATGCTTGGTCAGTTGAACTGGCAGAGCCAGAGTTTAGTCCAATCTAGCATTCAGTCCTCCTCTGTAATCTTGTTTGTTTATTTGTTTATCAGGATTTTAACGTCATGTTTTACACTTTGGTTACATTCATGACAGAAACAGTAGTTACTTATTACACAAGATACATCAGTTCACAAGGTTATATCAAACACAGGCATGGACAATTTTGTATCTCCAATTCACCTCACTTGCATGTGTTTGGACTGTGGGAGGAAACCGGAGCACCCAGAGTAAACCCACGCAGACACGGGGAGAACATGCAAACTCCACACAGAAAGGACCCGGACGGCCTCACCTGGGGATCGAACCCAGGACCTTCTTGCTGTGAGGCGACAGTGCTACCCACTTAGCCACCGTGCCCCCCCCCTCTGTAATCTTAAGTAATTTAGACTTAGACTCATGGACAGTTTTAGCGTTCATGTTCTAGTCTAAAGGACTCTAATTCTTCATCTGTAGTGATCTTTGTCACTAATCTATTGAGCTCCAGGTTTTGGTCAGTCTTTACATCTTTAACTCTTGGTTAGTCCTAATCTAATGGATTGTATCCACGTGTAGTTCCAGTCATTTAGAGTCGGCAGTTTTGTACCTTCATTAGACTGATGCGCTCTGGACAGTTCTCCGAACACCAGGCCGATCAGTAAAGCCCAGAACATTTCTGCTTTCAGTTCTGGCTCTGCATGTTTTAGCCAGAAACATGTGACGTAAATGGCTAGCTGCAGATTTTCAGGGATGAGGAGCGAATCAGGACCAGAAGTTACATGGAGAGCCTCAAATAGGACCTGCAGCCGTAAATCCTGGGGTGTCTATAAAAGAATATATAAACGTGAGACATTTATTGCAGCATAGTGTTAAGTTAACTTCGGCTGATATAGTCTTACAGCTTAAGATTTGAAACCGATATAGCATTATAACATTTCTGTGAACATCTTCAATCAATCTACCATGTAGAGCTCCCAGGAGCTTTAGGCTGTCATTAGTCAGTCTGGTCATAGCGGTCATGCTGGCTAACCACCTTGATCATGCCAGCACTGTTGACCATCAGAGACAGGCTAATACAGCTTAGACCACATAGATCCATATTTAACCTTCTAAACCAGCCAACACCATTAGAATGTTTAGCTAGATTTACAAACCAGAATTGAATAATTTGCTCTACCTCCCACAGTGTTTCCAGTTCAAGATGTGTTCCAGCGCATCTGGGTAGGAGAGCTGGCACCATGAAGCTGGTAAGAATTGTTTCCTGGCGGTCATATTCCTCTACTTCATACTGCAGTTTCTCTTTACCTGTTGTACCGCATCCACCATCTTCCCGTCTCCTTGAACACAGCAGTATGCCGTACGTCGCTTGCCGTATGAGCTCTGACATCCTGCTGCTGCTGCTGCACTCACAATTTTCAACCTGGAAATGTAACAAGACCCTCTGCAGCATCAGGACTTCAATCATGGTGGAGTGTAACCTACCCTCTGCAAGAGGTACTAGGCTCCAGTCTGGCAGGTTCTGTAGGGGGCCAGGAGGCCTTATCTGAGGTTTCCCACTCGTAAAGAACTGAACTATGGAGCTGTTGTTGAGTGTGTACATTTCTAAACCCTGATATATCACATTACGTAAGTGGTCTGACTCAGTGCTGCTCTCCAAAGGGCTTAGCAGCTCATTGATGGCCTCTTCGACATCTGAGAATCTCGACAGCCACATGAGCAAGCCGTCAATTTTGCCAGCTTTTTTAGCTTTTTTTGACCTGGCCCATATACCCAACATCCCTTTGTCCAGTTTGACGTAGTCGTTGCCCAAGATAGTTGCAAACAGATGAACAAGAGACTCATTTATGTGGTTATAAGCAGCACTCAGGTTTTGAAAGTCAAACAATTTGGCAGGGATGTGTGGCTTGGAAGCACATTTGCGCAAGTTCACTTTAGCCCACGTGAACTGGGACAGGGGCAGAAATCCACCCTTGTTACCAAATACGTAAAAATCACTGTCGTTTGACAGAACCGGACAGTTCCACTCGTTGGCCAAAGCGGCCGCTTCCAAATCCGCCTCAGCAAGACACTGAATAAACGGCACTTCAAGCTTCCGCATGATCTGCTTAAACACGTCTTTGGTTAGAATCGGTATCGCTTCTCCGCTTGATCTGCTCCGGGCCAAAATATTGGCTCTTCTGATTTTTTGTTGGCACCTTCTTTTAAGGGTTTGGAATTTTTTGCCCCTGACGTCGTCCCCACCATCAAGCACAACGTAGGGTTCGATCTCACAGGCTTTGAGAATTTTAAAGAAGTGTTTGATTAAACTTTCAAACCCGATATAATCTCCACCGTGTGCTTGGTCCAGGTGAGACCTCAGGTAAATCATGTAGTACAGACTGGATCCATCGATGACGAGCTTGCTCTCTCGAAAGCGGAGCGGCTTTAAAATCTCACTTTTGTTCTCGATGAAGCCCTGCAGTCCTTTAACTCCCATTGTGTTTGGCCCTAGAAATGGAAAAAAAAAAGACTTTTAATGGGTATACAGCCCATCTATTGCTCTGTACCAATCTCACCCCCGTACCCCATTTTATCAGTCAAAAGGAACCTCACAGGATTCCCACTGACCAGATGATGTTTGGGTGTCGGATTATTCTCAGCTCTGCAATGATACTAACCTGGTAATGACATGGCAGTGTGTGTTGTTCAGGTATGAGCAGAAGTAATACAACCCGAAATTTAGTTTGTACCTAGTGGTTAAGATACTGGACTAGTAATCAGAAGGTTGCTGGTTCAATCCTCACAACTGCTAGGTTGCTGTTGTTGGGCCCTTGAGCAAGGCCCTTAACCCTCAATTGCTCAAACTGCATACTGTAATGTAAATCACTTGGGATAAATGCATCTGCTAAATGCCAAAAATGTAAATGTACCTGCCATTTTGTGTTTGGTTCTAAATTGGAACCAAGTTTCGGACTGTAAAGGATGGAAATCCTGGACACTTCTTGTTCTTCTTTGGTCTCCAAGTAGTTGTTGCAAAGGTTTGAGGTTTGTGATTAAAACTATTGTACTGCATTCAGTCAAAAAGATGCTAAACAAAAGCATTTTCACATGTGGCCCCAGACTTTTGCCCCAGTAATGTTTAAGTTCTTTGCAAGAACAGTTAAATGATAATCAGTTCACTTTTACTTACAAATAATGAGATTTACTGCAAAGGTTTCACTTTTCCAATATGTTGTTTCACCTTTATTTATTTATTTTCTCTTAATTTGAAGGTGTTATTACTTTTTACTTAGTCATGAGCACCTTATTTGGGTGACGGTAGAACACTTCTTGGAAATGGGTTTACTGGAACGGTTCTGTTTGATTCTGATCTGAGGTCCAGGCTGCAGTGCATGCATGGTTCTTAGAAATAAAAATAGAATAAATCTTACCTGTTAGTTCTGTCAGGTGGAAAATAAAAGTGCTTCCACAGCTGGTGAACACAAACCAGTTCTGTATTCGTGTTCCTGACCTTCCGTTAACGCTGCATTGGGGCTGTGTTCCAAATAAAAAACACCTCTACTGAACAGTATTCATACACTGCGCACTACAGCACTTCTGCATGCTGGTATATAAACACCCCAGCTAGGGTACAGTGTGGGATTTAGGATGCAGCAGGTGGATTTGGACCCAAACCAAAACACTCGCACATCCAGACAAACCCAGCCTGGGAAACCGAAACTCAGATGACAAGCAAAACTCGTGTTAAATCTGTGTTAAATTTTCTTCCTCCTATGTGGATAAATTATGAACACGTTATATTATTGTATTTATTTATTCATCTACTTATTAATGACAGATTTATATTTTATTACATTAACATTAAATATGAATTATTGTTTTGTTTTTTTTATTCTGAATTTAGCTTGTTTTGCTTAATACATGTAACATTCAAGTGCACCCGGCATTTACGGTACACAATTATTCTTATCCAATTCCAAAATACAACATTGATGTGCATATTTTTATATTTTCAATGTTTTACTGACTTAATCGTTCCTCTGTGGTTGACACTTCATACTAATCAGGGTGGCGGTGGGTCCTGAGCATATTCCAAGAACACGTCAAAGGACACGAACACTGAAGAGTCCCGGGTTATCACTGGTTATCACTGGTTATTCACTTATACGAGCAACTCAAAGCAGCCAATCCACCTACTTGCATTACTAGTAAAAAAAAAAGAGCGAAATATAAATAAATAAAAGATTGATGTTTGAGTATTAGTAATAGATCAGGACAAACAGCAGGTGGCGGTGCTGCCAATAATCAGTTGCTTACGGAGCAGTTTACACTGAGGAATCAGAGGTGCACTTGAAGGCAGCTCCGCTGGCGGAACGTGATCATGGCGTTAGCAATGTAGCATCAGTCAGACTAAATGTAATTTTATTTATTATTGAGGATATAAATGTGATTACAGGTTAATGTAGTAACATTACTGCACCTTTATTACAGATTAAGAAGAAAAACGCGTGTTTATGGTTTTGCAGAATGATGGTGTTTAACAGTTCTGGAATGTTTTGATGTGCTAGCTGGCTAACATTAGCATCTGTGAGTTTATACTGAAGTTCATCTGGAGGTTCATTAACAGGTAATAATGATAATAATAATAATATTAACAATAATAATATTAATAATACACACTAATAACACAGGTAATAATTATAATAATGATTATAACAACAATAATAATACTAACAACACATAATAATAAGAGTAATAATAATAGTACACACTAACAACCCAGATAATAATAATAATACAATTAATACTATAAAATGCTACTATAATAATAGTAACAGTAATAAGAGTAAAAACTAATTATAAAAACAATTACACTAATAAAAAATAACTCTAGTAACACCAATAACAAAAATAATTTAAAAAAACTAAACATAAAAACAATTAGTCACAAAATGCAATAAAATTTATATATAAACACATTGTAATTAATGCAACTAAATTAATAATAATACTAAAATACTACTAATAAAAATATTAGTAAATAGTAAAATATTAACATTTATTTAAAAAAAACATTAGTAATAGTTGCAGCTCTGATATTACTAGAAATATTAATAATAATAATTCTAATGTAAATTTTAAATGAAATAAAAAAATTACAACATGTTCATTTTCAGTTCATAATAACATTTTATTTTTAGTTTTTTACTTTTCAAAGAACGAAAACATTCAAATTCATTGTTTAAAAAGTGAAACTACCGTTTAATCTTTACAAGGTGCTTCAACAGCAATTAAACTAAAAACTATTGAATAAAATGCTAAAGAAATAAAAATGAAAGCTTTTGATCAGAAGTGAGATCGATGTTTTGTAGAGCCCCCTTTAGATTTTGATTCCCCTTGTGTGTTACAGAGTAACTTTTGTCTTCTGTTATTGGCACCCAGTGGAGATGGAGAATTACAGAAAGGCCGGTGTGGTGGAGCAGCCGTGCCCTTGCCCGTTTGCCGATCTGGCCGAGGGCACTCCTGTGGTCCGGGTCCGAGACGGCAGCAAAATCCGCAACCTGATGAAGTTCGTCCTGAGCCGCATGGAACCCGGACCTGAGAAGACTTCAGAAGGGGGTGAAAAACGTGAGCGAGCGGCGGCCGCGAGCCCGGCGCGTCAGATAGTGTTCACCGGCGTGGGGCCCAGTGTATCCAAGGCCGTCACGTGTCTGGAAATTCTGAAGCGGCGGGTGGCGGGTCTGCATCAGTGCACGCGGCTGGTCTACAGCGCGCTGCAGGAGACCTGGGAGCCGCTGGAGCCGAGCGCCGGGCTCGACAGCATCACGGTCAGCAGGAACGTCCCCGCTATCTGGGTCCTGCTCTCCAGGGACACTTTGGACCGGAACGCGGCCGGGTACCAGGCGCCCGGGAGCTTCGACGCCCTGTGGGCGCAGGCGGCTAAAGAGGAGAGGGAGAACCAGAAGAGGAAGAGCGGAGGAAGAGGAGGAGGAGGAAGAGGAAAGGGACCTCGCAGACAGATGCAGCGTCCCAGAGATGAACGGAAAACACCAGGACATCCGGGCGGGGCGCACTGAGACTGAGGGGGGTCAATCAGTGTGACATGGATCTGCCATTCAGGGAAAATCGAGGACGACTAAATTGGGAGAGAGTCAAACTTAAGACATCAAGGAATGTTTAAGGATTAAAGATTTATCATTATTAATTATTATTATTATTATTTTCAGTTGTTCCTTGTGTCCAAAGCGCCTGTTTTGAAAAGTATTTCTTTGTTTTCTTGAATAATTAACTATATTTACAAATAAAATGATCTGTGCGGTCATATCCAATTCCCCGATTGCATTACTGCATTATCCACGTCCACTCCTGACTAACACACGCCCCCTCCAACACGTGTGCAGCACCGACCGCTTCTTTTTACCTGAACCTGTGGGTTCATATGTACCCCTTTTCCCAAGAACATGGTTCTTGAACCGGTTCTGTTCGGGTTTCTCTGAACCTCGGTGTTCTGTAGAGAACCGACGAGCGTTTCCACCAGTTTTTGAGAACCAAGCCTCCGTCATCAGCGGTGGGCGTTACTTAACGAAAGTCAAGAGCAGTAATATCATGGTGGAGTGTGTGGATTATGTGCGAGCGTTTGTGCTGCTGTTACAGATGTTTGTTTTCATGTAAAAAGCAGCGATCTAACAATCGGTGATAAGAAGACGTGACGTGTTTGTCTCAGTTGTTTTCTTTAGTTCATTAACGTGAGAGGAGTTTTGTGCTTCGCTTTCACCGCAACTCTCGGCGCATATAGCCGATTTGCTCAGCGCTCGGCTTGAGCGGTGAAACATCATTAAAGTTCCACAACACGAACAAACATCTGTGTGAAATAACCATCAGATCTACTCTAAAATACCACGTGTATCTGTGTTTAGCTGGATTTACTTCATGTGTGTTTATGCAGCTCGGGGAGTCGAAAAAGCTTCACGCTTTATTTTTCACGTTAAGCGTTGTTCGTTCTGTCCGGGTCACGTTTATCACGTAATATCACACAATTCACCTTTTTAAAGGCGTTTTGAAAATATCAGCGGCAAACTGGTAAAAATGCAGCATTAAGCTCCATACGAGACACCAGCCGACGCCATTGTTGCTGTCGCTGTGCTGTACAACATGACACGCCCACCGATGGACGTCACGGTCCGGACTGAAAAAACAAGTATTCTGTGGTGCCAGATTGGCCCACTAGTTCTCTGTCTGGAACCTCTTTTTTCCGGTGGAAACACGCGGAACCGGAACGGGCTCTGTGCCGTGTCGGTGGAAAAGGGGTAATGGAGATCTATATTGTGCACAGAGAGTCACACTGATCTCCGTTATCCCCCGTCTATGTGTAGCATCATGCATCAGCCCGCAGAGGGCGTAACTGCAGCAGTTATGAGAAATCCCCTCTGGCACTCTTCCTACGATCGAGCCAGTCTTTGTTTTAGGGCTAAGATTTGAACCGACTGGCTGTGTGTCTGTAGGGGGAGGGATGATGGCCAAAACAGGGTTCTGTTGAAAGTGGCGCTGGTGAAAGTGCAACCTCTGATGATCACGGATGGTAGCACATAGCTCTCTGTATGCAATACTGCGCTCTGTGAGACTCCGCCCCTGGAAGGTGAAAAGAAGCGGCAGCATGTTTTTCTTTTTGACTCAATGTTGAATTTACATTTAAATTTATGGTATTTAACAGACGCTTTTTTCCAAAGCGACTTACAATTATGACTGAACTCAATTTTGAGCAATTGAGGGTTAAGAGCCTTGCTGGGGGGCCCAACAGTGGCAACCTGGCGGTGGTGGGGCTTGAACCGGCAACCTTCTGATTACTAGTCCAGTACCTTAACCACTGAGTTATCACTGCCTTAGAATTTAGAAATGTTTCATGAATCCATTGTAGTACGGGCCGAATAAAAAGGGGTCAGTGGAGTGTGCACGCGTCGGAGGGAGGGCGTGTCAGGAGAACATACCCTCCTCGTACACCATCAGGGTCTCCAGCAGAGGAAGAGGAACTGGCTATGACTAAACTGGGAGAAAAATGGAAGAAAATGCAGAAATAAAATGCAAGGGCTCTTCAAAAAGTTTCAACACGTGTATATTGTGGTTATAAGTGGTGAGGATGAAGGAGGAATAATCGCTCGTGTCTGAGAGACTGAGAGAAGATTATAGTCCTGATTGAGCTTCATCTGATCTCCACCTGTTTGGACACTGAAAGAAGCTTTAAGGGGAAGAAGATTTTCATGTGATGATGATGTGAAATCAGTGGCGCATCAGTGGCTACGAGCTCAACCAAAACATTGCTGACGGTATTAAAAAGTTGGTACGATGCTGGAAAAATGCAAAGTGATGGAATTTGTTTAAAATTTTTTAATAAATAGAGTTTTAAAAAGGGGGCAGAACCCTCATACAAAAATATATGAGGTGTGGGCTTGACATCAGTCTGTAAAGCTACAGCGACGTTCATCCTGCCTTCATCAAACCACTCTTGTGTAATGTGATTGACGTGTCTGCATGAGGACGTCGTCATCCTAGAAAACACCACAGTTTATTTATCTCATTGTTTTTAAACTCCGGTGGGTGTGAGAGGCGCGGCTCTCGGATCCCGTTTGGCTCACTTTGTTGGAAGTGCGTATCTGCCTCGTCAGCCTGGATTTGCTTGACAAATCTGCATGATGCACATGTAAAACATTCGGTGTGTAGCACCACCGGCTCTCGCAATCCTCACAGAGCAGAAAGAGTACAAAAAAATTCACCCCGATTTCTCTAACAGGACATTTTAGTAGAACAAAACCTTCTGAAAACCTTCTGAACGTCACACATCACCTAATAACCTATAATACATGGACTAAAGTATTGGGACGCCCCTTCTGATTATTGAATTCACGTGTTTTAGCCACAGCGGTCAATAACGTTTGTAATAACTCAGTTATATAGGGGAAGTTTTATGCCTCCAACTTTTTAGGGAAGCAATGGTTTAGGGAAGGCCCATGTGCCTTTACGTACAAAACTAACTCTTAAGGCATGAAGAGCTCCCAGTTTTGCTGGCGAATGATCTTTTGTACTATGGAATGGGCACAAATTCCCACAGACGTGCTGCTATGTTCAAATCCTGATTAATTACTTCAAATTGACCAGCTCATGGTCAGGTATCCAATTACTTTTGACCATCTAGTGCATAGTGTATGACATTTACATTGCCAGATTCAGTTTGGAGTGTTTGTCCAACAGGGGTGGCTCGGTGGGTAGCACTGTCGCCTCACAGCAAGAGCGGAAACTGCAAACCTTCATATCATGTAGAGGAAGCCCGTGTCATGTTCAAATGTGAATGAATGTGTGTTTAAACAGAATTCAAGCTGTTCATGTATTAAACACACCGCACTGACGTTCTGCTGAATTCTGCAGCCCTGCT
The DNA here is from genome assembly GCF_030014385.1 of Trichomycterus rosablanca. Lineage (NCBI taxonomy): Eukaryota > Metazoa > Chordata > Actinopteri > Siluriformes > Trichomycteridae > Trichomycterus > Trichomycterus rosablanca. The sequence goes on from NC_086010.1 coordinate 1,095,542, forward strand.
TTTAGATGCATCATCGTCTTTCTGATCATGTAGTATATTAGGGCCAAAAGTATTCAGAAGCCTTATCATGAGCTTTAAAAATAAACAGTATTAAAACAGTGACCCTCTGTGTGATTTCTATTTATCTAGAAAAACAGCCACTCTTCTGAGAAGCTTCTCACAAGAGTTTAAAGTACATCTGTGAGAATTTGTACTTGGTTGGTCGTACGGCTGGGCACCAAGGTTGGTCAAGAAAGCTTCAGTAAATGTTCCGATTCATCCCTGAGCTGCTGAGTGGGGCTGAGGTCAGGACTATGTGAGTTTCAGTCATGCTGGAACAGAAAATAGCCTTCCCTAAACTCTTACTGCAAAACTGGATCGAAGTCGGAAGTGTATCATTTTCTTTATATCACTGATTTATTCCACCTGTTAGGAACTGTTGTGGCTGAAACACATGAATTTGAAATTAGAAGGGGCGTCCCATTACTTTTGTTCTTTTAGTGTATTTCTTACTAAAGATAAATCAAAGTACAAACGTTCTCAGTTTGTGGGTCTGAATACTTTTTACTCTATTGGTTTAGTTTTAAAACTTCTTTATTTAGGTTTAGGGTTTGTTTGTTTTCAGAATTATAAGGACACGGTGTGTAAATGTGAATATTTTATAAGTAAAACACTTGAGCTCTGATTTGATTGGACATCAGTCCTACACCCGAGTTCCACACCATAATCTTCAGGTTCTGATGGAACTTGGTTGTTTTTTTTATCTTGTTTGTGAGGTTTAGTTCAGAACTGACCGTAAACACCAGCATGGTCCTGGTCTCTGCGCAAGTTTTAATGCAAAACTCTGTGAAAATGGGGAGGTTTTGAAAGTCAAATAAGTGCGTCTGTCTGAGCTGAAAGGACCATCAGAACATTCCTGCTGTTCCTGCTGAAAGCTTCAGTCCAGACTTTCAGGGTGTGGTGTGGTGTGGCTGCTCGGGCAGGTAAGAGGAGCTTTTCTCTGAGTCTTCAGCTCTGTGACTTTATTACATCCATAAAGTGATTTTATTTAGTCAGAATTAATTATTATTGAAAAAATAATTTTAAACTATTAAATCTGTGAGTCGCTTTAAGTTTTGACATTTTGTTAATCTTTGTTCTTATTATTATTATTATTATTATTATTATTATTATTGTCATTATTAGTACATAATATCAGTATTAATCATTTCATTATTAAGTGGGTTTTATAAACACGGAGCAGTTTAGTGAAACTTCTGCTGCTCACAATATGCAAAGTTTTTCTTCCTAAATTTACATACAAGAACAATTTAATTAGTTTATTTTCCTTTTCTTTTACTTTGTGTTAATGGTTGTTTTCATTAAACAGATTATATAATGATAATAATAATAAATACATTTTGGTGAAATTGACCTAATAGATTTAAACAAATTCTTATAGTGCACAGCACAATGTAGTGAATATGAATATATTAATAAAAAAATAAATAATAAAACTTTCAGGTTTAAGAAATATAACAGATTCTCATATAATGTATTATCAGATTTTATTAGACATGTACAAATCATCTCGAATTCTACTCACCTTTAAATAAATCTAAATTAAACAGAAGGTAAAAAGAATGTTTAAATGTTTCTCTATTGAATTTATTTTATATTTTAAATCTGAGACGTTCAGAATTTGAAGAGCTTTTCGAAAAAAAAATTTGATTTAATTTGATTAATTATTACTTCTAATACCCAGATATATATAAAGTGTAGAAAGTGTAAAATTGTATGTGTTCTTTTAATGTTTTTCTGTATTGTTAGTGAAATTTGGACAGGATACTAATTTAGTGCGTAATTTCTTATTCAAATGAATTTGCTGTATATAATTAAAATAAGTCTACATGCTGTTTCAGGACTGTTTGAACATTATAATATAAATGAATCCACGGGGGGTCGTGTTTAGGTCCTGCTGTCTCTCAGTGATTATATGATTTATTTGTAACATGAATAAAAGTGATGAATTAATTATTAATGGTGGAATTAGTGTGTCGAAGAGTTTTGGGTTTGTTTATGCAGTAAATACAAAAATATGTAAGATTTTTATTCTCCTGTTAAAGATGTTTGTCTAAAACACTTAAACTAAGGGGCTGGATGTTCATTTTACAATATACATGAAACTGAACATTAATATTTGAATAAAACATTATATATTAACATAATAATAACCAAAAAGCAGAAAACATTTCAGTCCTTATTGCTTTGAGAAAACTCTTATTTAAGTTATTTAAATTATTGTTTGTATTTAAAAACGTATTATTTGTGATATAATTTAGATTTGTGATGTGTGTATTGGACACATTGTTAGTGTGGAGGTTTAAGTTCTGGGGTGAATCAGCGACGTTTTTATTTATCAAACTGTTCAAAATAGATTATTTACAGTGAAATGACATTGTTTAGTGTATAAATGTAAATGGTGAATGTGTCAGAAATGTATCTGTGGTTTTTAATCCCAGAAAAAATATACATGAACATTACTAGTTTCATAAAGTTTAGTTTAAATAAAACCTTAATCCTTCTGAACAACCAAGCTTAACAAAATTAACCAGAAATGGGAGTAAAATGGTGAGAACTCAGGCGTGGAGAACATGCAAACCATCAGTGACTTTTTACAAATCAGCTTCATTCCAGCAGCAGCAGCTTTGCAAAAAAAAAAAACACTAAAACAAACAAAAAAAGGAAAAACTGAAACCAGACACCAGAGCAGAAAAACAAGCTCCTCACCTGACACTGAGAACACATTAAATACATCTTAGATCATCTAATCATGTAAATGTTCAATAATCTGTTCAATAATCAATCAAACACAAATTTATAAAAAACAACTGGGTACAATTTATTTAAAAAATAATGATTTAATAAGTTAAACATTTAACACAAACATACAATAATACCCTATTTAAATTACTTGCAATTAATAGAAAATTTTTTTTAATTCTGCTGATAATTAATTCTTGATAAACCTGTAAATTTTACATTCATAAAAAAATCATTCACAGATTTGCTTGAATCTCTGTAGCTGTCTGTTGAACTGTTTTTTTTTTTGTTTAAATTTCCTGTTAGATTATATATTTGTAACGATTTAAACCAGGATTACCAGCATAAAACCACAGACATGCAGTAGCACCGCTTTACCGGCAAAGCTCATTAAAACAGTAAAAGATGTGTGTGCGCCACCTAGTGATGTAGAGCCGAAACTGCATGTCCCAACAACAACAAAATCAATATTTATAATAATAATAATAATAATAATAATAATAATAAATAATGACAATAATAATTATCTAATAATAATAATTATGATCCCGATAATAATGATAATAAATTTAGTAATAATAATAATGACAATAATAATAATAATTCAGTTTATTATAATGATAACAACAACAATAATATAAATACTAATAATAATAGTAATATAACCATACTAATACTAATAATAAATAATAATAGTATTAATTTAACATTAAAATAATAATAATAATGTTATTTAAAATGTAATAAAACCATGTTTATTGATGAGGAAATATTTGTACCTAATATTTTTGTCATAAATTTACAATTAATTAATAACTTTTTTTCAGCTTAAAAATCATCTTTGACTGCAGAGATTATCGAATCAGCCTTGTTGGACGCACTCCTGCCTAAACATGCTTCCGATCATCCTTCTCCTGTCCCTGCTTTACCAAGGTAAACGTCCACTTTCAGAGACCAGAGGGACTGTTATGGTAGTTAGAGCCCATGGCATAAATAACTTACACATCCGAGATACCTTCTGTATGATGTCTTTTATTTCACAACTGAGGGTTGAGGGCCTTGCCCAAAGGCCCAGCAGTGGCAGCCTGACAGTGGTGGGGTCTGAACCAGCAATCTTCTGATTACTAGTCCAGTACCTTGACGGGCTCAAATTCCCATACACAGACATACTTTAAAGTCTTGTGAGAAGCTTCATGACATGGTCAGGTCAGGTGTCCAAATACTTTTGGCCACACACTTTTGTTCCTTTTGTCCTGACTTTTTTTTTGGATTAATTTAGGCATGAGTGTGTTTTTACCAAAACAAACAAACACAAGAACAAAAACAATCATGTATAAATGGTAAATTCTTTCTTGTTGAGATGACGTTGTGATTCTCATCGTGTGCGTTTTGTTTCAGTAGGTCATGCACTTGACTACGGTACGGACTTTATCACGGCTTTTCCAGAAAACATTGCTTACTACTTCCCCGGGGACACCAAGCTCCTAATCAAATGCACCGCCCTCCATGACAACACCAATGTCAACATCTCTGGCATACCCAGCCTCATATACCTGAACAAAGGCCAGGAGAACACCATCGAAATCAGAAACATGGAGGAGTCCCTGCTCGGCCCCTCGACCAAAACGGTCCGAATCACCAGCGATAAAAATATCACCGTTATAGCCATCAGCAAGCGTGGAGCCAGCATTCAATCCAACGTGGTCCTACCTGTGACCTCCCTGGACATGACCTATTTCATCCCCTTCCCCAATTACACCCTGCTCACCTCACAGCTGAACACCTACCAGCCGTCTGACTGGTCCAGCTCGGCGCTGATTTTTAACTTCAGACTCATGATCATCAACGCAGAGGGTCAGGGCAACACCGTCACGGTGACGAGTAAGGGGGGCGCGAGCACTGGAAGCCCGTTCACCATCAATCCCTTTCAGATGATCCAGATCCAAAGCGACGATCCCTGGGTAAAGGTTACTTCAACGGCCAAAGTGGCGGTAATCCTCACGCACCCCTGCGTCGACACCCTCAGCTGCAGGTGTAACATGATCATGCACCAGATTCGCCCCGCCAGCTCACAGGGAACCGAGTTCATCGTCCCCCCTTTCGTTAATGCCAACATCTCACGCCTTTTCGTCACATCAGGGGAGCAGGTCGATCTCAAGTTTGGCTCCGACACCAAATCAGTACAACCCGGTTCCCTTGATCTGCTCAGTTTTTTACCCACTTCAACAAGCACCACGGGCGTTACCCTCACGAAGGCCGGGTCGCTTAGACTCATCCGCCCGGGCATGATGCTCGATTTTATTCCAACGTCCATGTTTGCCAGCTGCTACTTGGTGAGCCCGTCCTCTAATACAAAGAGTCAGGCTTTGCTCATCGTGCCAACGGCTGAAACAGGCAACATCCGCCAGAACGCTAACACACCTTTAGCCACCTTGACCTGGAACGCCATAACCTCTGCAGGTTACTCCTGGGCTTTAATGGACCTGACCAATCTGCAGTCGAGTGTCATCTGGCATCCAAACTCAAAAATTGGCGTGTATTTGTTTGAGAAATCGCCCAGTGGAATTACTTACGGAGGTCAAGCTATCGCTCTAAGTGACGAGCCAGGTACATATTGTTTATGGATAAGCTATTCTGTAGTCAAAATAAATAAATGTTCTTATTTAATGGTGACTGAACTATATGAAAGAATAGTAGTGCCGCTAGGGACGGGCATTTTAACTTTCTGGCTATTTGGATATTTTTATTTTTAAAGCTAAAATGTGAAGCTAGTTTCTTTTTTTGGAGTGGAATTATCAAGTCAGGAAAAATGTGTTTTAAGCAAACATCACGCTACATTGTGCAATTATCCTCTCAACTGTCCAAAAATACGCGTCATGGTAGATTTAGTCAGAAGGCTGCATTAGATGCATTAGATGGTGTATCTGTCTTTTGCGTTTATTCTTTTTACTATTTACAGGCAGCCTAGTTAGCACTGGTTAATAAAAGAAACAAGATGGGTATTCCAGTATTACGGTCTGGGTTTACGTAACTTAATTCTTGATGATTTGTTTAACAGTTTCCAGATAACACAAAATGTTCTAGTTGCAATTTTTGCAGTTGGATGTGGGTAACTTTAGCACACTGCTAACAGGCAGGTGAAGTATCCTAGCTTTTGCATTGTTTGTGAATACTTTATGAAAACATTAGCAATATTAAACACATGCACTCTTTTTATTCCTTGCAGACCCCCGTGGTTGTGTGGTGAGTAAGGATGTGTTCCAGATCTATAACGACACGATGAGTTGGCAGGCATCTCGGGCCCTCTGTCTCAGCAATAACATGGTACTGGCAAGTCCCAGCTTCAACTTTACACAAAACAAAATGGCTACCCTGCTGAAGGACAGCCTGGAGGATGGGGACATGTGGCTCGGCCTGCGCCGCGACCTGGTCAGCAGCGTGTGGTACTGGCAGGATGACAGTAGATTCGACTTCACCAACTGGGCAGACGGCCATCCTGATAAGCTCTCCAACGACTTCTGTGTCTCCACGAACATGGACCAGAAGTTCGTGTGGAACAGTGAGCGCTGCTGCAACACCCTAAAGCCCCTGTGTTCCAGGAAGCCTGATATTCTGAATAGCATCAACACTATCAATCAGTTTGCTTATGATGTTTGGTCTTACTCAGCCATACAAGGCTTGACATCGATTCAAGGAACCATTGAATAAATCAGCATCACAGCCTGATCCACATCCTGCACCTATCATCCAGATCCTCACACAGGCTTCTCAAAGAAACAAAACATGATCATGATCATCTAACAGTGGAAGAGTTTCCACTTTAAACTCTGATTAAAAATCAACAAATTTAATCAATTAAAATAACGAATGTGAACTGCAACACAAACGAACACAAAACTAAAAAAATAATTAACATGATTACTTTTTGTGTTAAACTATGAACTAGAATTCTGATTTTGGATTTGTAACAAAAACTGAGTAATTTAATCGAATATTAATCGAATACTGTTTACTGCAGCATTAAAACTAACACTGAAATCTAATCATAGTTAAAAAATAATTGAAACTGAGCTACATTAAATACTAGGCAACATTTACTTTAATGAAATAAATAATAAATAGTGATAAAAAATCAAGCAAAAATTATTTTATAATGCAGGATAGGAAGTCAGAATAAAAAACATCTTTCTTGAAATGTTTCAGTCTGACAAAACTGAAAATTAATAAACATTAATATGATATTTTTCCACAACAAAATTTATAAAAATGAATAAAATAAAAATGAAAAGCGATTGTTCATCAATATCATTTGTTTTTTGTGTTTGTGGACCTATGGTTGGCTAAAACTTTGAATAATATAATAATATGTGGCTTTCTGATTGAATTAAACGCGATAGATTTAAACTTTTAATTTTACAGTAAATTCCTGCTCTTTTTTGTTCTTTAAAAAAATATCAGTGATAAGAGCATCACTGGCTTAAACTCTTCATTAATCATTAATATTAATTTACTTAGAACGCTTTTAAGATTAAACTGCGTTAAACACACATAATCAAACTTCTTATATTGTTTATTTTTATTTAGATATTAGGTTTTCAATAAAACCGAACTGGATGTTTTTTTAATCAGCAGTGGGAAACGACCCTGTAGCTTTAATCAATATATCTTACATTAAAGAAAAAAAAATTTCGTTTCCATCTGTTATTAATATTTTATAATATAACATTTTATATTATTTTATTCTTTTTCTGGATCAAACTGGGCTTTTGTGACTGACATATTTATATACATAAGTTCTTAATATTTCGGTAGCATGATGCTAACAGTGATGATGCACCATTACATATGTGCTAATCTGTGCAGTGTTGCCAACTCCTCAGTAAGGGAAGTAGCTATTGGCTGTCCTAAAAGTCGCTAGAAGTCACTAAATGACGTCATTGCCTAATTTGCATATGATCCATTTGCATGTAGTTGACGCTGTAGAAGAGGAATAACATCGTGGGAAAGACAAAAAGTGGGTAAAAAAAAAACACTCTAAATATGTTTAGAACTACAAATGAACATTCTTCTGTTAATTCGTGGTTTGTTTTTGTTTTTTAAGAAAACACTGAGCTACTCTGAGCAGGGTTGCCAGATTGCGACAGTAATTTTCAGCCAAAATGCATGAATAAACGCCCAAAACACAGGATAAGCAGATGGTGTTTAGCATTTCACAAATAATAAACCAGTTAAACCATCATGACCTACAAATTAATATCTTAAAATGTACAGATCAGTAATTATACATTATAAAGGACACATTTTTTTTGCTTGCATGTCTTTAAAGTAGCCTACCAAGTTTGTAAAATGCATTATTTGTTAGGACACACAAACCTTTGCATGTAAATAAAAATAAACTTGCAAGCAATGAAAGTTTAACCTCTCGTACATATGAGACTTGCTTACCTTCATATTCAACTCAAATCACTTGTCTAACATATGAATCAGTGTATTGATGGGCGTGGCAACAAAGTCGCTAAGTTGGCAACACTGAATCTGTGTGGTGATTTTAGAGGCTAACATGTAGCTTAGCGCTTCGGAGAAAACTTGTTAGCCCTCTTAGCTAAATCAGTTATTACACTTTAGTTAATCAGTCGTGTTTTCATACAAGTTTTATTTCACTTTAGTCTTTTATTTTATTGCTCCTCTTTTCATCTGATGTCGAAATCAAAACAGCAGATTTTTCTGTTTCCTGTAAATATACTTATTATATACATTATAGTCTTATTTACTGCTAATTTCTGTGTACAAATATTGTTAAAAATACTGTTATTCAGAACGGTTAGTGGATTATGTTCCTGTCTTTACTGTAGGCTTAAAATATATATATAAATGGAATTACAGCTTCTTTATTTGTTCACAATGTCTACTTTGTCATCTCTGGTGAACAATAATGATTATATGTATTCTGTTTTAAATCAGTAAATAAAGCAAAATTCCTCTAAAAACTTGGACATTCGCACATTTATTTGTTGCCGGCTTATTATTTCTCAAGATTTCTAAAGAAAATTCAACAAATCACAAAATGAAGCAGAAAACGAGTCAAAAGTAAGAGGAAGCAGATCTATTATTAAACTATCTATTATTAAACTAACACACACCGTGTCTGTATTACACAGTCCAGAAAAATCCAGAAAAATCCCCATTCATTCATTTCTGCTCTGATTTCTACACAATGTTTCTAATATGTTTAACTTTTCAGGCTCAGTCCAAAGAACTTTTCATTCTATCTGTCAACCAAACACCTTAAACATTTTCTTTACAGGGTTTCATTTACATGCAAGAACTCCCTTCTTACACTTAACATATTATTCAATAAATAAATTGCTTATTCTCATAATGTTTCATTAGTTTCTTTGTTTTAACACAGCTTGCAAAAGGACCCAACAGCAGTAGCAACTTTCTTAGCATTAATCCTGTACCTTAAGCATTTATCTACCACTCACTGCCCAAAGTGTTCTACTTAGATTTTTAGACATTTAGAGAACTATTTCACAAGCTAGTGAAGCTTTAGAACCTTGCTCTAGGGCAGTGCCGACCTTTAAGAATGGGTCTAGAACCAGCACTAATCTGATTTCTGGTCTGGTACATTAGCACAACAACTACCTCATAAACAACAAAAGTCTACCAAGCTAGTTAACATTAACTAACCAAATATGATCTCCATATTCATGAATCATAAATGTTTGTTAATTGTGGTTTAATGGGATTTTTAAGATGACTGAAAGTCATATTCCTTAAAAACAAACATTTGTTAAGGACTTTAGTTATGCTAATTGCAGGGTTTAAAACTTCTTTTAATGAGCCAAGCTCCCAGACCCAGGAACAAAATCACTTTAGCTGCTAATGCTAACCCAAGCATTAGCGGCACACTTAAATGGTCACTCTTTATTGCAGGCTTTTCAGGATGCAGGATATACACCGTCGCCTGGTCTTTGCCCAGTGGATTGGATGCTGCGCAGGTGTACTGCTTTCCTGGCAGGACATCGAGTAGCTGGCTGGTGGTTCTGTGATGATCTGGATCACTCTGCAGCAGAGGAGGTCCACCGTCTCCATCGAAAACTTCATCCATGTTCATCCACTGGATGTCAGGCAGCGGAGATCCCTGAACCAGACACAGGGCTTTGAGACGTTTGTCTACCATGGTTCCTACAGACAAGCTCAAGATCCGAGGTGGAGCTGAACGTATGTGAGAAGATAAAGAAAACAAAATATGATGGAGGTATGGCAAACATCTTATGTGGTTAAAAACAGGAAGTAGAAGCTGCTGAGACACAGGTGATACTGTCTACAGTCAAGCCAGCTTTATGCAGACTCTTCAAGCCAATGTGGATGTAAAGCTTGCTTGACTGTTGACAGTGCTACCCATGTTTCAGTAGCATCTTATTGATGGCAGAGGTTTGAAATATACATATGTTAAATATACAGAACCCAAAATAGTTGCTGTTACCTTCCACCCTGAGTCGAGTACCCATCTTGTTCTCGTAGTGCACGTGCGTTTGGCCGTGCAGCTCGACGCGGCAGTAGTAGCGACCGCTGTCCTGCAGGGCAGTGCTGCTGATGCGCAGTGACAGGTCATGCTCCCGGTGGTTCCCCTCCAGTCTGTACCGCCGGTCCTGGTCGGCCTCGGTCTGGCACTGCTGGCTGCCGTTGAGACTGGAACAGCGGAAGAGCACGGTGCCCGAGTGGCCGTGGCCCAGACGCCAAACCACGTTCATGGATGAGTGCAGGGTGTGATAAGGGTGTGTGAAGGAGCACGGCAGCACCACGGGGTAACCCTCGATGGCTCGGACCTCCGCGGGAACCTTAATGGACCAGCTGTCTTCGTGAGCTGATGCAGCTAGAGATGATGGAATTGGAGCTAATGTTGCTAATCCTAAATCAGATGACAATGTGTGCCATAATTTTGTGCACCATATTTTGAACTCTGAATCCCTTCTGTAGTGTAAAATTATGAGCTAAAGGATCAGTAAAAACATTCTTACCCTTGATGTGAAGCAGCAGCAGGAGCGGCGTGATACAGAACCGCTGAAGGTCCATCGTAGATCGGCTCTGTTCCTCACACGTCTGGAGTCAAGTGTAAATATGAACACAGACAGTCAGCATGCCTGACTCACTCTTACTCAACACTCGTCCAGACTAAACACTGAACTTCAGCACCAACCAAGTCCTTCAACCCACAGGGACGGATTTTGTTGATGGTTTTTAATGCGAACACAATTTTTTTAAGGGTTAAGGGCCTTGATCAAGGGCTTAACAGTGGCATCCTAGCTGTGGTGGGGCTTAAACTGACAACTTTTTGATTACTAGTCCAGTACCAGTACAACTGGGCAGATAGGTACATAGTTTCAGCCAATAGTGTAGTCTGCCCCTCCACGCTAAGCACCCCCCCGCCAATCTACAATTTATTTATTCATTCATTTATTCAATCTCTGCTTTACCTACTTTATCCTGGTCATGGTTGCGGTGGGTCTGATTATTGGGTGAAAGGCAGGAATTTCTAGTAGCTCCACATAACCTGACTGTATGACTTTGTACTGTAAAAGGAAACCCACACGGATACAGGGAGAACATGCAAACTATTGTTTATTGTAAATAAAGTAAATAACAATTTACAATTTGTGAATTAAATCAAGTTAGCACAAATATTTTTACTTACACAACACAAAAATCTACAAGTTTCTCTAAGATAAGTTAGGAAGTGTTGTTATTGTGTTGTTCCACTTCTCAGATCAGAAGTTAATGTTAGTCATATCACTTCCCCTTTTTTTAGTTTGTAGTCTGGACTATTTTTAAGCACCTTCCTGGAGACCAAACTTGTTGTTTCCTGTTTGTTAAGAGCGCGTTGACTGATCGTCTTCATGTCCACACTGAGGTCTCCACCTAGTGGAAGCTCCAGCAGTTCTTCTGGTCTCTTCTTATCACTTCAGTTCGTGGGAAAGCTGCAGCTCCAAATTCTTCTTCTCATTTATGCACCATGTGCCTTCTGGGCGTCCACAGTCAAGCAAGTTCTAATCTGTGGCCTTGGAGGCCGTCATGATAAAAAAAAACAAAAAAACACTGCTTCTGATCTGTGAACATTAGTCGAGCTTTAAAGTGATCATTTTGATGTGGGGCTTCACTATTTGCATGGAAGCCTCCACGTCCTTGACTGTTTAAAGCTCGCTTGACTTTGTACAGTGTTGCCCACGTCCCCACAGCTTCAAAATGTTCACTCATTAATTAGGGATACGAAAACCTCAGAGGCCATTTAGGCATCTAGTTATACTATATGGACAAAAGTATTGGGACACCTGAGTATGAGCTTCCTGAGCACTCGACTTTGGAGTGTGTCTGTGGAAATCTGTGCCCATGCAGTCAATAGAGTCGATGATGTTAGAAGAAAAGAGAAGACCTGACTTGTAATCCAAGTGTAATTCATTCTGAAAGTGTTGTGTAGAGTGACTGGAGCTCCTTTGTATAAAACTAGTAAAAGCATGTCCTTACAGAGCTTGATTTGTTCTCAGGGGTGTAATCATGCTAATATATTATATCATTTATATAAACCCGTAGGCAATGGCTGTAGCAGGAACAACTAAATTCATTCATTAGGAGGGACGTTCACATATTTAGCCGTACAGTGTCTGTTTCTATTTAAAGCTACTAAAGAACAGTGTGGTGAAAAGAAGAGCAGAAGTTACGTAAGTGTAAGTTACGAAAATGTTGGTCTGACAGCTTGTGGTGAGGCAAGACACACATTGCTGGGGGCTCCTGTAAAAAGATCTCACCCAGGCTAACGATTAGAGCTCTTTTATAGCACATACATGCTGTAAATTATTATTTATACTGACTATAACAACTATGGTTTTTAAATCTGGTGTTTCTGTTATTTTGTCCACCACCTGTAGAAGTGAATATTCATTACAGAGATGTGGTATTCGGACGCAGTCACGCAGTCAGAATTTTGGAGCTGCAGCTGTCCCGTTCTATCCTGATCCCTAAATGGGTGGTTATTCGGGTTCTTGTTTTAGTGAGGACCACCAGTGAAGCCGTGGAGTGACTGGCCACAGCAAATGGGCTGAAGAGGCTAACGGTGCAGTACATGCTTCATATTGTTATACATGTCATATATATTTGAGCAACAAGAAGCAAGAAATATGGGTGCAAAAACTTGTTTTTCTCATGTTGTAAGTTCTTTATTTTAGTTTTTATTTGTTGGATAAATTATTGGTAGAATTAATATTTACATTTTACATTTATGGCCATATACAATCCAAGCACTTAAAGGTTAAGCATCTTGTCATGGCCCAACATTGGCATCTGGCATTGGTGGAGTTTAAACCAGTGACCTTCTGATTAATAGTCCTGCACCTTCACTACTGAGCTACTACAACCCTGATTTTTAAAGGATTTGAAGATATTCTTCTGGTTTTCCCTCTCAGACATAGTCAAACTCAGACAGGATTGGCTATGTCTGAGGGGGGTGACTGAAGCCCTGCCTGCGATGGACTGGATTGGCTGACTGAAACATTTTCCAGAATTCCAGACGAGCTGGAAGATTTTGCTCTTAGCATCTCAGCACAAATCCTCCAGGACTCGTTTGATAACGTCCTGAAAGAGATTTAAGTTGTTTTAGAGGTGAAGGCTGGTGCATTTACTTCCTTGCTGTATGATATTTTATTCACAATGTGTGTTTAACTACACGTTACCAACTTTGTCATGATTTAAAAACTGTAACATGTGAGTGAATAATTGTTTTTCATTTATTAAAAAGATTTTTGGGAGAATTTTTCATTTGCACTTGATAGATTCTAGGCTTTTTGTTGGAATCCTTTCCTCTTGGTTTCTTTACTGAGCTTGGTTCCGTTGCTGAGTTCAGGAGAAGACGGTGGCACAGAGACACAGACACGGCCAGTACCAAAAATCTTCTAACTTTATTTGGGAATTAACAGGAATAAATAGTTAAGGAACAGGGGGTGTTGGTAGACAATGAAAGCAGGCGGCTGTTGTACAAGGTGTGAATACTTTCAGGATATGGAAGTAACAGAATGATTCCAGGGTCCGAACTCATGGCTATAAAGTTAACTAAAGATACTTAGAAAGAAATATATTCTAACAGCACTGAGGTCCAAAAGCTGACCTGAAACTACATTCACACTTCCAGTGCAAATAATGTTCATTTAAGTGTTAGAAATTCATAATGCAATTCTTGTAGTACACATAAATCTGTGTAGTTTGATATTTTAGTTTTAAAAACCCTCCAAATACAGTCTAAAATATTGGATGGAATCGAATCGACTCTTGGAATCGATTCCAAGACAACCAATGTTTACAGCGCACTAAAGATAATGTAATTTATTTATAAATCAGTCAAAAAGCTTTCACTTTTTATTGCACACATTGTACACACATTTCTTTCTTCTTGTGTGTTTTATTATTTATTACTTAGGTAATTTATTTATTTACAGAATACACAACACAAAATCGATTCGTTGAATGACCGCGAAGTATGAGACAAGTGCGCATGCGCCTGTACAGTTCCTTAAGCCTGCATTTTGACCATGATGAGTCCATATTAGGCTGTAAAGTACCTGTGCCAAGTTTACCACACCAGTCGAGATGTTCCCAGTGTGCACAACTGGCCTGGTGTTCACATGCTTCCTTAAACTATATTATCTAACATCTAACTACACACCTTGAGTTCCAGTGTTCTGCGTTTGTGCAGGGGTGCAGGGGTGCAGGGGTGCAAGGCTACAGGGGTGGTGCACAGTTCTGCCATACCGTTTCGTCAGCACGTATCCTTTCGTACAGAACACACAGTGTGTCCAGTGTTTGTTTAAATCCCACCCCTGTTCCAGGAGGTGTCCCAAACCCCTCCGTATCTCACACCTAGTGCACTAGGGAGTGTACACACGCGTGTGTTCCTGCAGTCACAAAGCCTGTGTTTGAGACCGGGCTGCAGTCCCACCCAAAAAGTAAGATAGTGCAGCAGGAATCGAACTTTGTGTTCGCAGCAACACACCTACTCTCCTGTTAATGCACACACACACACACACACACACACACACACACACACACACACACCGGTGAGGTGCAGCAGCATCAGAACGTTGTTGTTATTCTCTGTGTTTAGAGGAACATGTCGCACACGGTTGTAACCACCAGCACAACCAGAACCACCACCAGCAGCAGCTCAGATGGAGGATTCCTGAACCTGGGTTACTGTCGCTCTTACTCTGGATTACTGAAGCTGGCACAAGTGGTGAGGAAACGACACACGGAGCATACGGGGGTGTGAGGGTACCTTTAAAGAGCAATTATTTTTCATTTATTTTATTAAATCTGTGTATTAATGTACTGTTAATATCTGACACACCTTATTACGTCATTTAACTTCATAAACAGTTTATCATGATGACAGTGGAGGCTTATTGGTTAAGGTACCAGACTAGTAATCAGAAGGCTGCTAGTTCAAGTCCCACCACCACCTAGTTGCCCCTGGTGGGCCCTTGTGCAAGGCCCTTAATCCTCAATTGTTTGACTGTAATAAGCTACAACTGTAAGTTGCTTTGCTTAAATACCTTCAGCTTTTTCTCCACAGCCTATAGCACACAGACACATACAGATATAGATATACACCACCTGATGATAGTCATGTGTTCACTGTAAATAGAGTACTTTATGATGATCCCTGGGGTTGCTTTGGCCCCTGTGCAAGGCCCCTAACACTCAATTGCTTGGATTGTATTCACTAATAATTGAAAGTGTCGTTGGATAAAAGCGTCAGCTAAGTTTCCCTGTAGTAACACACCCAGGATGGACAGGATGCTGGTCCATCAAATCCATCATACACAGCCAGTCATGTCTGTACAAAGACGCTCGCCCGGCTGATAGCACCACTGTGGATTTGAGCCTCAGATCTTAGTAGTAGTGAGCTGGTGTGATTTACCGCTGTGCCACCTGAGCGCCAATTTTATACAAGTCCGTCTTCAGATTTTTCAGACCTCAGACTTGAAATGATTCAACAGATTTTGTGCTTGATGCATCTCACTGTTTGACCTCTTTGGAAATCATTTGCACCTTATAATGTGCTTTTTATTAACCCATACACAATGTTAAATCTGCTTTTCTGTCTTTTCATGCCATTATTAACGTTTTAGTTCATTAATAGAACGTTTTTAACCCTCGCCCTTTTAACCCTCTGCATTCTCTTGCATTCAGAGTCTAAATTTATCCTCCGTAACATTTACAGACGCTGTATGAAATGCTGTGTTCATTCAGTAATGACCACACCCTGCTCTCGGTGTGGGTTACACTACACCCACACAGTGACACTGACCCCCCTTCTGTAGGGGCTCTAGGTGGTCGTGACCGTTAGGAATGCACTTTAAAAACACTAGCCTGTTTGGGATCAGTTATCGGACTGGTCTAAACGAACAAACTGCAGGGATTTAAACGAAATAAATAAAAGTATAATTATATAATATATATAATTAATATATAATATAGTTAATTAATATAATATAGTTCCTTAATCACAGGCTTTAAAATAAAGCCATAATACACGGGCCACTTTTCTGGGAGGGCTTTTCACAAGATTTTGGAATAGGTCTGTAGGAACTTGTGCTCATTTTAAAAAAAAGTCTTTGTTACTTCAGGCAAATTCAAATTTAGAGGCCATGTACAGGGTACTGGAACAGGAAGAGGCCTTCCCTAAATGATTATGGTTCATTTTATACACCTGTGTGGCTAAATTATACTATATGTATTGGGACACCACTTCTAATTTTTGAATTCACATGTTTCAGCCACAACAGCTGTAACTGGACTGAACAGGCACAAATTCCCACAGTCATACTTTTGTATAGACGTCACCTCATTTTTATACCATTTGTTTATGGTCAGGTGTCAGAATACTTCAGTGTTTCTAACATCAGTAGCTGTAAGGGTTGTTTTGTTATTTTTGGATGTACTGTACTCAGTGTGTGTGTGTGTGTGTGTGTGTGTGTGCGTGTGCAGGTCGCCCTCCTGATTGCTTTTCTATGTGTGCACTGCGCTCCCGGATGGACGGACTACTCTGCGTTCCGTTATTTCGAGGTGGTGACGCTGTGGTTCCTCTTCGCCTTCCTCATCTTCTTCATCTTGTACGTGCTGCGCCTGCAGACCAAGATCCCCTGCATCAACTGGACCCTGACCGTGAGTTCCCTGCATGACAGTGGGTCAGCAGGACAGTGGTACAGTTGGACAGTAGATAGTGGGTCAGCGGTACAGCGAGATAGCGGGACAGTAGGACAGTGGCATAGTGGGACAGTAGGACAGGGGGATAGTAGGACAGTGGAACAGCGGGACAGTGGATAGTGGGACAGTAGGACAGCACTACACTGGGACAGTGGGATAGTGGGACAGTAGGACATGTGGGATAGTGGGACAGTAGGACAGGGGGATAGTAGGACAGTGGAACAGCGGGATAGTGGGATAGTGGGACAGTAGGACAGGGGGATAGTAGGACAGTGGAACAGCGGGACAGTGGATAGTGGGACAGTAGGACAGCACTACACTGGGACAGTGGGATAGTGGGACAGTAGGACATGTGGGATAGTGGGACAGTAGGACAGGGGGATAGTAGGACAGTGGAACAGCGGGACAGTGGATAGTGGGACAGTAGGACAGCACTACACTGGGACAGTGGGATAGTGGGACAGTAGGACATGTGGGACAGTAGGACAGGGGGATAGTAGGACAGTGGAACAGCGGGATAGTGGGATAGTTAGACAGTGGAATAGTGGGACAGTGGGACATGTGGGATAGTGGGACAGTGGAACAGCGGGATAGTGGGATAGTTAGACAGTGGAATAGTGGGACAGTGGGACAGAGGGACAGCATGAGCCTAGTGTGTAGAGCTTTGGGCTATGAAAGTGTACACATGTATGTATGTGTGTGTGTGACAAATAAAGGTGTTTTATCTGCATTCCATCACGTTCATGGTTGTGAAAGATGGATATTGATGACAAAGCTCCTCTGACTTCCTGTCGCACCCTAAACCACATCCTGTGTGTTGTGTAGGGTGCATTAGAATCACCCCGGTAGGTCCCTGTAGCGGTGCAGTTACTACACAGGGAATTCAGACATTTACAGCGAGGTTCCAAACCGTATGGAGTGAAGTCGTTCAGCTGGAAGGGAACTTGTAGCCTAGCAGGAAAGGTACTGGACTAGTAACTAAGAGGTCGCTGGTTCAAGCCCCACCGCTGTCTGGTTGTCACTGTTGGGCCCTTAAGCAAGGCCCTTAAAAACTAGCAAGGACGTGAAAGTGACCAGCGAACGTCCAGAGCTGCTGCAGAATCCTGAAGAAAAGCTGTTTAGCTGAAGAACGTTTACACGGAAAAACATGCCACAGAGCTGCCGTACGTCCATCCGATCACCTTTATTCCCCGATTACACACACAGTCTGATACACGGACCAGATTCATTAGTCTGGAGTTACTGCAGAGAGCAAAGGATCAAAGCTCAAAGATCACGACGACGCCACGCCCTGACGTTTACGTAACGTTGACCGACTGAAGTTCCCTTATAGCTGAGATCATGTGATCAGTGTGTAGGGAACACGAGGGAACAGAATCCAGCTGTAGTGTAACTACACTGTACTTAATGCACTATATGAGAGTATTTAAATATTTTACTGATGTTTTACATCCTCCGCTCACATTAACATTAAACCTGCTCATAAAATCAGACGGACTTCATTCCCGCGCACGTTTAAACCCGAATTCCTCACGATTTCTAATCCTCTCAGAGACGAACACCTGAAATACACACAGTCTGCATTTTGGGAGAATCGAACCACGTGTCTGATCGGATCATGTCGTTTTACTTCACCAGGAGTTCCTGCACTATGTGATCGGCACCATCTTGGTCTTTATCGCCTCCATCGTAGCCGCCGTGAAGAGCGGCGGCTTCTCGGCTCTCGTAGCTGGATCCGTAAGTGATCACGGGATCCTCCGTACGCTCTTTTTTACAATGATTTACGATACAAACGTAGCTTGTTCTTATTATTATTGTTCTTATTATTTATTTTCCAGGTTTTTGGCTTCATCGCGACGTTTCTTCTTGCCATCAGCTTGTGGACGTCGTACAAGGTCACGTGCGGCTCGCAGCCCACCAGTAAGTCACGTTTTGTGGCTGTTAAAGACACCCAGTTTTCCTTTTCTACCTTCTATTAGGTATCGACAGATTTGAGGGTGCTCGGGTGGCGCAGAGGTAAATCACGCTAGCTCACTTACCGCTGGGGTCCAGGTCGGTTTGCTTGGTCCAGAACTGTTTGATCTTGGGCTCGAGCTCATCTCACATGGGTCGGAAGACAGTGGAAAGGAGCGCTGGGGTCGGATGAGTCCACATTTACAGGAAGAAACAGAGGTGGAGGTCAGAGATCATGTCAAAGACGAGTGGTACCATCCAGACTGATATCAGTGAAAACTGCAGAAAACAGCGCCTGTCATGGTACGAGGGTGCGTCAGTGAGAGCAAATATTGGCGCCTCGATTGTGAAAATCCCAATCTGGCCTCCTCCTTCTTCAGACATATTTTAATGCATTTCTCCCTAATTTAGTCATATCCAGTTACCCAATTCGTATTTCCTCCTCTACTGCTGCAGACCCCCACTCCTGACCGAGGAGGGTCATGATTAACACACCCCGTATTACACGTGTGCAACGCTGACCGCTTCTTTTCACCTGCAATAGGTGGGTTTATATGGAAATCTGTATGGCGCACGGAGAGTCACACTGATCTCCATTATCCCCCGTCTCTGTGCAGCACCATCGATGAGCCAGCAGATGGCGTAACCATCCTCCCACTCTTGGACAAGCCGATCATTGTCCGTATAGGTGCCCAGAGCTGAGATTCGAACTTGTGAGCTTGAGATGAGCCAAACCTCGAGATTCATGCCTTGGCGGTGGTGGGCTAGCGTGTTAGACCTCTGTACCACCCCAGCGCCACCTGAGCACCACCTGAGTGCCAACTTCCTGTCATCGTATAGTGTTCATTACCCCCCAGCACTAACATAACAGAATACAGGTCACCCAAAACCGCCATCGTTATTTATAATTCTGTATCTGTACGACACTCGATAATATTTTGGACACTTGGTTGTAGTATTTTGGTTTTTAATTGTGTTTGCTTTGATTTGCAGGTGTAGCCGTGTAACCCGACACCATCCGGCGCCATGTGAAGGAATTTTACAGTCAGTCATTGAACCACGTGCCTGATATTCCAGCTCAGTCCTGATACCTACAGTATTTATGTTCTGGAACATTAAAGCAAAACTCCACCGCTTTATTTTACTATTTTATTCCTGCCAATTTAGTCATACCCAGTTCCTCTTTCTCTGTTGGAGACCCCGATGGTGTACGAGGAAGCTATATTCTCTTGACACGCCCTCCCTCCGACGTGTGCGTGCCCCCTTCTTATCCTCCTGTACTTCGGTGGATCGGCGCATGAGGTCGGTCTCACGCACGGAGAGTCACACGCTAATCTCCACGTTCCTCCACTTCTGTACCAGGGTCCTTACACAGCGTCAAAGGACCCGCCCACTTTTTAGTCCCGTCTTTTCCCACCCAGCAGACTAGTGGCTGATTTTGGCCGCTGCATTGTCTGCACTGCTGATTGAGCCTGCTAGGGGGCGCCCAGCTGACTGGTTTCATTTACCATGGACAGTCGATTCATTTCGTTACCGTGTACTGAGACTGATGGCTCACACACACACACACACATATGCGCACACTCACACACGCACACACACACTCACACACGTTACCGTTTCACAGCTGGTTAAACTACAAGCTGAACAAACACGTTTTATTGTCTGATTTAATCATTAATCGATGATGCTGTCTGTCAGAGCTGGAAGGACTTTTGCTGTTACCTAGCAACCAGATTATCAAAGATAAGATCAAAGATTATTTGAACACAGATCATTCACTCATTCATTTACTCATTCACTCATTCACAAGTATGGTAGCCCACTATCATCCAGTCAGATAATAATTGGCTGTGTTTGAGGGAGGGATGGTCTATAGGGAGGTGGTTTATTCACTCACTCACTCATTCACTCACTCATTCACTCACTCACTCACCCACACACTCACTTACACACACACTCACTCACTCACTCACTCATTCACTCACACACACTCACACACATACACACACACACACACACACTTACACACTCACTCACTCATTCACTCACTCATTCACTCACACACACACACTCACACACACACTCACTCACTCATTCACTCACTCATTCACTCACTCATTCACGCACACACACTCACTCACTTACACACACACACACACACACACACTTACACACTCACTCACTCACTCATTCACGCACACACACTCACTCACTTACACACACACACACACACACACACACTTACACACTCACTCACTCACTCATTCACTCACACACACTCACTCACTCACTCATTCACTCACTCATTCATTCACGCACAAACACTCACTCACACACACACACACTTACACACTCACACACTCACTCACTCACTTACTTACACACTCACACACACACACACACACACTCACTCACTTACACACACACACACACTCACTCACTTACTTACACACTCACACACACACACTCACTCACTTACACACACACACACTCACTCACTCACTTACACACTCACACACTCACTCACTCACTTACAGTTTTGCTTTAATCCGTCCAGGCAGGAGGTGATGGTGCAGCTTCTGCCTGAAGATTCGAAGCATGCGGTTTAAATCAATGTTGTGATTGGATCATATTCAGTATTTGAGTGTACGTGGTGCAGATTAATGACGGACTGATGGACGAGGGTTTGAATACTGTGTGTTTATATGAAGGAGCTTCTATACCAAAAATTCCTCACGTTTATTTATTTCTGAGCTTCTGTTTTATTGTACACCTGCAGTCTGTAAGCGCTGAAGATTCTGAAGGTTCACAGTGTTGGTGTTGCAGCAGCTTGTCACTGTATGGTTGATGATTGGAACTTCCAGTGTGAGAGGAAGTGAAGTGCAGCTGTGTGTTTTCTCTGTACTGTACTGATCAGTGCCTGTACACCACAGTACGCTGTACGGCTAAAAGTACGTAGACGTCCCTCCTGACGACTGAGTTCTGGTGTTTTCAGCCATACCGCTTGCTAAAAAGGTGTAGAACATGCGTACAACTATGTGGCAACAGTTTGGGGAAGGTCCTTATCAGTTTCAGTGTGCCACTGTACGCAGAGCGAGGTCCCTATTGAACAGGTTTGGGATGAATTGGAACATCAGGTGTAAGCCAGACCTTCTTGACCCTGACCATACACATGCTCCTTTGGCTGAATTGGCACAAATCTCCACAGAGACGATCCAAAATATTGTGAAGAACCTTCCCATAGTAACGGAGGCTTCTGTCCACATTCATGTCCATGCTTGACGAATGTCCAAGAAGCTCAGTCTGGGTGTCCACATACTTATGGCCATTCATTTTGTGTGCTATTATGTTATATTTTATTATGAATGTATCTCTGACACTTTTATCTTTGGTAAATATGAGTTAAAAACACGCACTGGGGTCAGTTATTTTTTAGGAAAGTATTTTATTAACAACGTTAATAAAATAAAATTTTCCTGTATGTAAAATTTGACGTTTTTTAAATTTATTTATTTGTTTTTAAATATATTTACTCAGTTATTTTATTTATTTATTTATTTTCAGTACCCGCTTCATCCTAAATAGAGTGTTTGGTGGGTCCGGCACCACCCGGAAAAACTGAGCACAAGACATGGTGCTGCAGAGGCGCCTTATAAAGCATTTATTTTATTTTTTCCTTTCCGGCTGCTCCTGTATTTAGGCCTCACCACAGCGGATTTGCTTGCCATCGAATACCAGACTTGGCAGAGTTTTGTTTATTTTACCCTGGATGCCCTTCCTGACGCAACCCTCCTATTTCTATTTGGGCTTCTGGGGTGCTCTGAGAAGTGTACCTCCTTATGGTTAGGTTGTTTGACCCTCCTCCATTGGACACAGCCAATCATAGCACGGCTGAGATTCGAACCCTGGATCCCAGCGATAGTGGGGTATCGTATTTTACTGCTGCTGTGGTGCTGCGTAGGTGTTAATACATCGACCAGCCATAACATTAAAACCACCTCCTTGTTTCTACACTCACTGTCTATTTTATCAGCTCCACTTACCATATAGAAGCACTTTGTAGTTCTACAATTACTGACTGTAGTCCATCTGTTTTTCTGCATGCTTTGTTAGCCCCTTTCACCCTGTTCTTCAATGGTCAGGACCACCACAGAGCAGGTATTATTTAGGTGGTGGATGATTCTCAGCACTGCAGTGACACTGACATGGTGGTGGTGTGTTAGTGTGTGTTGTGCTGGTATGAGTGGATCAGACACAGCAGCGCCGCTGGAGTTTTTAAATACCGTGTCCACTCACTGTCCACTCTGTTAGACTGGTGGACTATTCTCTGTCCAGCAGCGCTGCTGTGTCTGATCCACTCATACCAGCACAACACACACTAACACACCACCACCATGTCAGTGTCACTGCAGTGCTGAGAATCATCCACCACCTAAATAATACCTGCTCTGTGGTGGTCCCGTGGGGGTCCTGACCATTGAAGAACAGGGTGAAAGGGGCTAACAAAGCATGCACAGAAACAGATGGACTACAGTCAGTAATTGTAGAACTACAAAGTGCTTCTTCTAATCGGTGTAAGTGAGAAAATGTGTGGTTCCCTGTGATGGCACCCTGTGTGTAACTGCCTTGTGTCCAGCCTTTCAGAGTAGGTTCGAACCCTCATGTCCGAGGCAGGCTGCGTTTCCTTCTGTTTAAAGGTTGTGTCCATTACTGATGGCTGAATGTAAAGGAAACCGGGCAGCGTGTGGTGTGTGTGCTGTGTGGGACTTTGGAATCTCCGGAAAATCCGGAGTCACATCTGTGGAAAGGATGCAGGAGAAGGAAGGAAACTGCAGCCGGGGATCCACAGGAACGCTAATGTTGGTAATAAAGTTCATCAGGAGTGATGTTCATCAACCAGCTCTGTTAAATTTTCAGTCATCAGTTTATTTGCAGCAGGTTTATTCAGGTAAGAGAGAGAAAACATGTTGGCGTGAAGAACTCCAAACACACAATCAACCATTCAGTTCATCCTAAAGTGGGGTTGTGCTGGGAGGGCCACTGAAGTTCCTCCACACCTAAATACTGACGCCACACACGGGGGCAGTGATGCTGAAACAGGAAATCTGCCAAATTGTTCGGACCCTCAGACCAGCAGGAGAAGATGCACTGACCTGAGCTGTGAGTAAAAGTGGGGTGTGGGGTGTGGTCGCTGAGCGCTAGAGGCAGGAACAGGAAATGGCGGGTGAGTCGCTGGTGAGTCTGAGGTGTAGGTGTGGAAAAAAAAATAAAGATAAGATCAAGAACCAAACGCTGAACTTTTCCTGTGTGTGTGTGGTTTGAGTATGTATATGTAGTGTGTGTTTATGTTTGAGTATATATATATGTGTGTGTGTGTGTGTGTGTGTGTGTGTTCGTGTTCTTTGAGAGTTGTATATGTGGTTGTGTGTGTGTGTGTGGTTTGAATGTATATACAGTGTATCACAAAAGTGAGTACACCCCTCACATTTCTGCAAATATTTTATTATATCTTTTCATGGGACAACACTATAGAAATAAAACTTGGATATAACTTAGAGTAGTCAGTGTACAGCTTGTATAGCAGTGTAGATTTACTGTCTTCTGAAAATAACTCAACACACAGCCATTAATGTCTAAATAGCTGCAACATAAGTGAGTACACCCCACAGTGAACATGTCCAAATTGTGCCCAAATGTGTCGTTGTCCCTCCCTGGTGTCATGTGTCAAGGTCCCAGGTGTAAATGGGGAGCAGGGCTGTTAAATTTGGTGTTTTGGGTACAATTCTCTCATACTGGCCACTGGATATTCAACATGGCACCTCATGGCAAAGAACTCTCTGAGGATGTGAGAAATAGAATTGTTGCTCTCCACAAAGATGGCCTGGGCTATAAGAAGATTGCTAACACCCTGAAACTGAGCTACAGCATGGTGGCCAAGGTCATACAGCGGTTTTCCAGGACAGGTTCCACTCGGAACAGGCTTCGCCAGGGTCGACCAAAGAAGTTGAGTCCACGTGTTCGGCGTCATATCCAGAGGTTGGCTTTAAAAAATAGACACATGAGTGCTGCCAGCATTGCTGCAGAGGTTGAAGACGTGGGAGGTCAGCCCGTCAGTGCTCAGACCATACGCCGCACACTACATCGACTCGGTCTGCATGGTCGTCATCCCAGAAGGAAGCTGACGCACAAGAAAGCCCGCAAACAGTTTGCTGAAGACAAGCAGTCCAAGAACATGGATTACTGGAATGCCCTGTGGTCTGACGAGACCAAGATAAACTTGTTTGGCTCAGATGGTGTCCAGCATGTGTGGCGGCGCCCTGGTGAGAAGTACCAAGACAACTGTATCTTGCCTACAGTCAAGCATGGTGGTGGTAGCATCATGGTCTTGGGCTGCATGAGTGTTGCTGGCACTGGGGAGCTGCAGTTCATTGAGGGAAACATGAATTCCAACATGTACTGTGACATTCTGAAACAGAGCATGATCCCCTCCCTTCGAAAACTCATGGCAATTTTCCAACAGGATAACGACCCCAAACACAACCTCCAAGATGACAACTGCCTTGCTGAGGAAGCTGAAGGTAAAGGTGATGGACTAAACCCAATTGAGCACCTGTGGCGCATCCTCAAGTGGAAGGTGGAGCAGTTCAAGGTGTCTAACATCCACCAGCTCCGTGATGTCATCATGGAGGAGTGGAAGAGGATTCCAGTAGCAACCTGTGCAGCTCTGGTGAATTCCATGCCCAGGAGGGTTAAGGCAGTGCTGGATAATAATGGTGGTCACACAAAATATTGACACTTTGGGCACAATTTGGACATGTTCACTGTGGGGTGTACTCACTTATGTTGCAGCTATTTAGACATTAATGGCTGTGTGTTGAGTTATTTTCAGAAGACAGTAAATCTACACTGCTATACAAGCTGTACACTGACTACTCTAAGTTATATCCAAGTTTTATTTCTATAGTGTTGTCCCATGAAAAGATATAATAAAATATTTGCAGAAATGTGAGGGGTGTACTCACTTTTGTGATACACTGTATATATGTGGTGTGTTAGTGTGTGTTTATGTTAGAGTATATATATACATGATGTGTGCTCTGATGTATGTAGTGGTGTGTGTGTGTGGTTTGAGTATACATATAAGTGGTGTGTGTGTTTAAGTGTACATATATGTGGTGTGTATGTGTGTTGTGTGTGTATACGTGTATAAGTTGTATGTTAGAGGTGTGTGTGTGTGTGTGCCTGTGTGTGTGATTGTAGCGTGTATATGTGTATAGTGTATTGTGTGTGTGTGTGCTGCAGATCCTCCCTCATGTGGTTGAATCTCACATGTTCATGCATTAATCCACACACTGGAGGTTGTTGTTACTGCTGAGTAGTTTTGGTTTTGGTGTCCAAATACTTTTGGTGTCGGAAGCACGGAAGCCTTTGATGTTTTAGGAGGGTAAGTGTAGGTGCAGCAGTTTTAATGACCACGAGGTGGCAGCACTGTGATGGCAAATTATTTGTTGTGAGTTTGCTGTGTGTGTGTGTTTGTGTGTGTGCGTGTGTGTGTGTGGAATCCCCCTTTTTCGGGTGCGCTATAAACAGTACTAGTAGATTTACGGTAAAAACAGACTCACGGAAGCGAAGTAACAGCAGCGCGGATAAAGTAAGTAAGAAAAGGTAAATATAAACATATTATTAACGCTATTTTATATAAAACTCGTGTATAAGTGTGTAATAAGTGGATTAAAGATGATAAAATGTGTAGGTTGGGGTAAAAAGCTGGTTGAGCTTGTTTCGGTTCTCTCTCGGCGACGCTTTTGTTTCGATTATAAACGTGTGAGTTTCTACACAAACAACCAGTTTAACTTCGTTTCTGCTGCACTGGTTATTACACATTAGATGAAAATAACCAGTTTACATGCAAAACAGCAACCAGTAGAAGTTTTCCCGTCCGCCGTTAGGTAACGTGAGAGGGGAGAGCAGGGCTGGTCGGTAGGTACGAACTTATAATGCTTTGTGTAACGTTAAATCCACAACACAACACATCACACTACAATCAGCAAACACAGGTCACTGTCAGTGCTACAAATGAGGTTTAAACATATATAGAGACAAAAGTATTGGGACACCCCTTCAAGTTTTTGAATTCACATGTTTCATCCACATATACAAATGCTGTCATCTTATAACTGAACGGGCACAAATCCCCACAGACACACTTCAAAGTCTGGTTAGAAGCCCTCTCAGAAGAGCGGCTGATCTAGCTAAAATAAGAACGATTAGAGATTGTAATGAAAGCTGAGTTAGCTATGTCAAAAGGTGCAGTGAATTATGGGTTGTAAGACTTTTATGCTTGGGAGAGTGGAAGGTAAAAGAGGAAGAGAACGGCCAGCAACAAGATAGATGAATGTTCTGGAGAAACACAATCCATATGATCACTAGGAGTTGCGGTAAAATGTGGTTATTTGAGTCACAGTAGCCTTAAACCAGTTTGGCCACCCTGTTTATCTCCCAATTTAGTCGTTTCCAATTCCCCGCTGTAAATCAGGGGTAGCTTGCATGACCCTCATTCAAGGAGAACCGGATCAGCACGTGTCCAATCTGGCGCCACTTCTCATCACCTGCCAGTGTTGGGTTCACACACAGCTGTATCACGTATGGAGAGCCGCACTAAGCTCCTTGTAACTTGCTCTCGTACTGCAGCTACTCACTAGCGTTCGTGTGGACGCCCGGCCAGGTCGGCAGCTCCGCTGAGAGAACATTCTGCAGTGATGTTTTTTCACTCCGCATCGCTGCCCAAGGAACTGCCGCACACTGGATGTTTTTCATTGCTTGATTTTGTGTAAACTACAGAGACTGTTGTGGTGGATATTCCAGATGATCAGAAGATCTGCTTTTCCTCCCTAACAGTCACACCCCACTCAAAATCACTCCCATCACTCCGACACCTCTAAATCATTTAAGTTTTGTGTAACGATAGTGAATTATTGGAACAGTTTTATTTTTATTTTTTAACGACTCTTTACGTTTTGTCTCTGTAAGATTTCGTGCAGCGATGGCCACCTCAGAACCGGTGTACAACGCCACCACAGAAGCACCACCCACGAAATCCAATAAATGGTTCATTGTACCGACGACTAACCTGGATCTAAACAGATTCTTCATCAAACTGGCGGAAGTGGTAAGTGAGCTGTTCCTTACTCTATTCGGCTGCGATTTGGGACGCGTCCGGAGTGCACTGTGTTGTGGACCGAGTTTGAGATTTGGGACGTGTACACAATGTATTGATGAAAGGAGTTTTGTGTACTACCTAGTGAACAGGGTGTGTGATTTGGGACATGTCCACAATGTATTGATGATGGGGGGGGGGGGGGGGGGGGTTGTTTGTTTGTTTGTTTGTTTATTAGGATTTTAACGTCATGTTTTACACTTTGATTACATTCATGACAGGAACGGTAGTTACTCGATACACAAGATTAGGTCACACAAGTTTATATCCAACACAGTAGTGGACAATTCAGTGACTCCAATTAACCTAACTTGCATGTCTTTGGACTGTGGGAGGAAACCAACACAGACACGGGGAGAACATGCAAACTCCACACAGAAAGACCCGGACCGTCAGTGATGGACTACCCGGGGATGGGATTTATAGACGAGCGATTTCCCTCCAGGATTTTTATTTTTAGCTGGGACACGTCTGATCTGTGGTTAGACTTTTTTTCTAGACGCTCTGTAGATTTGAGACAGTAAAGTACCGCGGTATCACATTGTCATGTGCTTTTTTTTACTTTTACATTTTCAGCATTTTATCCAAAGCGACTTACACAATGAGCAATTGAGGGTTAAGGGCCTTGCTCAGGGACCCAACAGTGGCAACTTGGTGGTGGCGGGGCTTGAACCGGCAACCTTCTGTTCACTAGTCCAGTACCTTAACCTTAGCCGGTGTGAATACAGGGCAACAAGAAGTGAAAAGTCGCTGCTGGTCTGATTGTAGGGTTACACATGCCTCGCTGTGTCTGTAGAGCGTCTGACCGCTCGAACCCGGGTCTCAGCAGTGCTGGGTCAGATCGTTAGACCATCCAAGTGCCCGCTCTGAAATTATAATCTGGGCGGAATCGATTACCTGATTTTGGAATTTTAGAAACAGCACTTGGTTTTTTTTTCCACTGTGTGTGTGTGTGTGTGTGTGTGTGTGTGTGTGTGTGTGTGTGTGTGTGTGTGTTTACTGGAAGATTGACTGGATATTTTGGTTGTGGTCAGGTGTTTTTTATTATTATGTTACACACATTATAAAAGTTCCAGGTCACAGTGAGTGTGAGTGACAAGCGTTTTGAGGATCTTCAGGTGGAACCTGCTGAGATCCTCCACAGATCAAAGATCAAAGAAGATCAAAGCACAAAAATACATTTCAGACATCAAAGACATCATGTGTAAATCCTGCTCCACTTCCTGTACGTCATCAGCTGGCAAATTCCGGCGCTGATAAATCTAAATAATGAGGCTTCTCACAAGACGTTGGAGTGCGTCTGTGGGAATTTGTGCCTGTTCAGTCAAAGGACGACTGTGTTTGTATGGATGGGCGCTATTCCTGTTCTACCTCCCCTTCCAGGCAGCTATAACAGCATCCACTCTTCAAGGTTTCAGAGTGTGTCTATGGGAATATTGAGGTCAAGCAGCGATGCTGGGAAACAAGTCCTGGCTCACGGTCGACTTTCCAGTTCATCCCAGACATCAAGGTCAGAACTCTGTGTTTTTTCGGACCTTGTTTCGTGCTTGAGGGCTTGAGAGTCAGACTGAAACAGGAAAGGTCCCTCCCTAAATCGTGTCAGCGTTCAGTCACACTTCCCCTATAAAGTTCCTGTAAAGGAGCCCGAATTAAAATGATTTCCCCTGTGACGAAGAACTTGTTCGCATTCATCTATTCATCTACATTCCTTCTATTGTGCACTACATGGCCAAAAATATGTGGACGCCCGACCGGACGCTTGTTAAACATTCTGTTTCAAAACCACGGCCACACGACCGACTCCACCCCTTCTATCAGGCTATAACAGTCCCTGCTTATACTCTGCTGTAAGACTTTCCGCAAGCCTTGGAGTGTGTCTGTGGGAATTTGTGTACAGCAGGAGCAGGGGCCGGGGTCAGGGGGGTTGGGCGCAGGCTGCTGGGGTTTTAGCAAAACAAACTAGTCAAACCAGGTCTTTAAAAATAGATCATTAAAAGTGGTGTCTACATACTTTTGTACGTTTGGTGTAGTTAGTTTTTTCTGTCCAAGGTTTTCGGACCTTCAGCCATCTGAGGACGATGTGAGATCATGTGCTGGTGATTTTGTCCACACAGTTGAAGCATCTTACTCTCTCTGTACAATCTGGTCCCACTGTGGGTTACATGATGTAACATAAAGCATCTACAAGGGCGTGCCCACGTACATGTAACCCACAGTGGGACCAGATTGTACAGAGAGTCATCTGAGCTACGTCATCTGAGCACCATTCTATAGGATTGTAACGTAACGATTCTAAATACATCAACATAACAGAAGCCCGTAAAAATACAGATCTCAGTCCTGACCTCGAACCCACAGCTGTACACGCACAGTCTTCACTGGTTTACCCACAACAATGGTCAGGTGATTATGAAAGCACCTTATTCAAATAGATGCGGGGTGTGTCGGTGTGTGTCGGTGTGTGTGTGTGTAAATAACCAGTAAACCCCCGGAGCTTTACTCCCGCCTCTCCTGTTCCAGGATTAATTCCAGGTAAGATTGCAGGTACTTCCCGATCACGTGGTTTCTGATGGTTGGACTGGTCGTGTGACTTTCAGCAGCGAGTGTGTGAATATCCTCGTCACGCTTACACACACGACGCCGCTAACTGAGAATCAGTAAAACGAAGCATCTCTGAGTGTAAAAAAATAAGGATTTGATTCTTAATTCATTAACTTTTGTATTTATTTACACGTACGTTGAGAGCGGATCATGAGCCGGGTGAGATGAAGCTCCTGCTGGCAGCTTTCACAAGATTCTGGAGTGTATCTGATGACACTGTGCTCGTCGGCGGTGCAGACAGTCTGTCGGGTGGGAAAAACTGGGCGGGGTCTTTGAGGCAGTGTAGGGACCCTGGTTAGTAGGCCCACGCGTCGGAGGGAGGGCGTGTCGGAGAGTATATACCCTCCTCATACGCCATCAGGGTCTCCAGTAGAGGAAGAGGAACTGGCTATGGCTAAACTGGGAGAATAAATGCAGAAAATAAAATAAATACTTTGATGTTTTTGTACTGGATGTTTGTGGTTGTGTTTAACTCAGTCTGACGTTATTACAGGGTGCATTTGACCGTCTGTGGGCGGCGAGGTTCGCCCGCCTCTCTGCCCGCGGCTCTCTGCCCGTGTTTTATTTACACTGGTGTGTTTTTTTATAAACGTTGGCGCCGGTGGTTATTCCAGACGAGCGTAACTCAGAGCTCCTTCGTTTAAACCACATACTGGAACCCGGTGATGTACCAGTATGGTGGTAGAGGTGGGCGTAGGCTCACTGGCGCTGGCACTTTGCCCGCTTCCCGTTGGTCAGAGCCGTACAGGCGTCCTAAAGCCACGCCGGGTTCTGTTCAGTCGTTCATACTGTCACAGATGAGGGGAAACGAGCCGGGCTGGTTTGTTTACGCTTCCTTTCACTCAAACATGATCTTCACAGCTCACAAACAAAAACATGGCAGACGTTCTCGCTCAAAGCACAACCTGCTGCTGCAGTCCCACCCCAAAATTCTACCCCGCGCACCCTTAGGAGTCCTTTAATCCTTATTTGGGGCCGAGCAGTGATGCTACTTATCCTCACCATGTCCTATTTCCCCTCTCAATTTAGTCATATCCAATTCCCCAATAGTATTTCACCTGTACTGCTGCAGACTTTCACTCCTGACCAAAGAGGGTCGTGACTAACACACGCCCCCTCCGACACGTGTGCAGTATCGACCGCTTCATTTCACCTGATTCAGGTGGGTTCATATGGAGATCCGTATCGTGCACGGAGAGTCTCACTGATCTCCGTTATCCCCCTTCTCTGTGCAGCACCATCGATCAGCCAGCAGAGGGCTTCAAAACGCTGTGAAAAGCCCTCCAAGAGGAGTGGACACTGTTATAGCTGCAATGGGCCTGGTGTCCACATACTTTCGGTCGTGTGTCTCTGTTTAAACGGTCTCTTGTGTTTTCAGCTCTT
Source organism: Trichomycterus rosablanca (assembly GCF_030014385.1). Lineage (NCBI taxonomy): Eukaryota > Metazoa > Chordata > Actinopteri > Siluriformes > Trichomycteridae > Trichomycterus > Trichomycterus rosablanca. Next base: position 1,127,736 of record NC_086010.1, read on the forward strand.
GTCCTTCGTGGCGTTCGTCCTGGAGGAACTGGTGAACGACTGCACTTCCTGCGGGCCGCTCTACTTCTTCGAGTTCGTCAGCTGTACGGCGTTCCTCTTCACCCTCCTCCTCCTCATCCTCCTCGCCACCAGCCTGCACCAGAGGGTCAGCATCGACTGCTGGCCCACGCTGGTAAGACCAACAGTTTTCCTCCCGATTTAGTCGTATCCAGTTCCCCAATAATAGTTGACCTTCGGGACTAACCCACGCCTCTCCAACATGTGCAGCACCGACCGCTTCTTTTCACCTGTACCGGTCGGGTTCATATGGAGATCCGTATCGTGCACGCACTGATCTCCATTATCCCCCGTCTCTGTGCATTGCCTTCGATCGGCCATCAGAGGGCGTAATCGCAGCAGTTTCTTACTCCCCTGGACTAGCCAATCGCCAGTGATAACCAGTTCTTGTGTGTTTCACCGCTGCGCCACCTGAGCCCCGAAATTGGAATTTGTGCCAAAAACCTCAGTCTGAACAGCCGGATACAAATTCACTCACACACACACACACACACACACACAAACCTACACTGTTACCATAGCAACCCTCTAACCGCTGCTGGCCGCAAAGCGGATTCTAACATCAGAACTACGTTTTTCAGACGCCCTTATTGTCACATATGCAAATACGTTGATGTAATTAGGACCAAAATATTAGGACCACCCCCCCAAAAATCTTCCTGCCCCGTGATGGATTGGCGTCCTGTCCGGGGGGCCTTACTGTATGGTTCCTGAGCCGATCCTGACCAGGATACAGCGCTGGTAAAACGTGAAAGTGAAGCGCCCAGGATATTCTGCTAGCACACCAGTGCTGAGATTCTGAACTCCTCGGTTCAAAACTCGCCGTTGCCACCGGTAAGCTGGGTGCCATCTAGCGGGCATAATTGGCAGTGCCTGCAGCAGATATGGTTCTGCTAGGGTGGGATGACCGGACTATGTGGCCGGGGTCTTCAAATGCTGTGTAAGGACCCTGATTAGCAGATAGAGGTGCCTGTGCAGAATGCATGGGTGAAAAGGGTTCCTAAGGGCTGCACATGGGTTGGAGGAGGCGTGAGCAGCAATATATCCACCTCGACAGCAATCATGGATCCACCAGCAGAGGGAGACAAACTGACTACGATAAATTGGAAGAAAAATGAAGAAAAAATAAAAATAAAATAGAAAAACATGCTGATGATGATGCTCTTTACCTCCTGCAGGATTTTGGATACACCGCCCTGATCGCGGTTTTCTTCTTCATCGCCTCCATCTCATTTGCATCGAATAACAACCATTTGAGTTTGGAACAGACCACAGTGGTAAGTTCTTCATCTCTTCACCTTCGTTGTTGCTCTAACTCTTACATGTAATCACCCGAGAGCCCGAACGCTAATCCCTGACGCTCTGTTTACCTCCCGCAGGCTTTCGGCTTCCTGGCCTCAATCGCATTCCTGGTGGACGTCATCTACTTCTTCATGAAGAACGGCGTGCCGTGTTTAAAGAGCGGGAGGGATCAGGTGGGCGGCGCGGCGGGCCCGGTGCCGGAGAGCGAGAAGCTGAACTCCAACCGGACCAACGGGACGGACTGAACGTGAGACGACCGTGTGAATCCGCTTCAGACTGTCGAACGTTTCATTTAACCAGCGTTTAAACAAACACCTTTTATACAGCGGCTGTGACAGGAAACGCCATCATGCTAAAATATCTGAGTTATTTTTACCTTTAAACAGGAACCGCACGCTCGTCTGTGTTTATACTCTGTAGCCAAAAGTATTCGGACACCCGATCGTGATCTATAAGCAGTTGTGATCTATTCAGCTAGAACAGCAGACTCATTAGACTTTAAAGTACGTCTGTGTGTGGGAATTTGTGCCCGTTCGACTGGGTGCTGATCGATCAATTGGTGTTCCGGTTCATCCCAGAGCTGATGAGTTGGTTTAAGGTCACTGGAGGTCATTTAGACAAGTCATGTCCTGACAAGTAAGGGCCTTCCCTAAACTGTTGCTGCAAAAGTTTCCTTTATATGATCGATATGATTTATTACACCTGTTAGCAGCTGCTGTGGCTGAAATTCACGTGAATTCAGAAAATTTTAAGGCGTGTCCCAATACTTTTGTCTCTGTAGCGATCGGATCATGTCTGATTGATTTTATATTTTATATTTAATCACGTCTTCGGTGCCTTTATTGTTTTTAATCAGCTATAAAATGTTTGTAATGTTTAATCAGCACCTTATAGTGGAGGGTCGTGTGGAAGGGTGTGGGTTTGCGCCCCACCTGTGCCTGTGGAGGAGTGTGTGTGGTTGGGAGGCAGCGTGAAACGAAGTGTGTGAGTGTTTTTTATATTATATACGTTGAACAGGACCACATAATGTAGTTTTATATCCGCACACGTGCCGCGTTTTTGCGTTTCGATTCGAGCGAGGGCGAGGACGACCCCACCCCGTTACCATGGAAACCATTTTATTATAGTAATAAATGTGAACTGTGAATAACAATGAACAGAAAACATCGAACCAATCAGCACAAGACTTTAATGTGTGTCTGTGTGTGGGAATTTGTGCCCGTTCAGTGAAAACATGTCTTGATAAGAAAGTGCCTTACCTAAATTGTTGATTGTTTGTGAATGCGCTGGTGCTGCGCGCCGGATCTCGAAGCAGGAATGCCGCTCGTTATCCTCCGTATAAGGATCACATGACGGATCATTTTTGTAAATTTAGTAAGAACTTGAAATAATCTTTTAGTTTGCGATTGTTGTTTGTACGTTTTTATATATAAAAGAGTGATCATGATTATCAAACGATTACTAGACGCGGCCTCACGACCCAGTCATCAAAAACAATTACAACCAGCTCAGATTTCTACTTAAAATGATTGGTTTCGATGCCATAACAGCTCATTTTTCATTGTTAAATAAGAGTAAATGTTTTAAATAATCTTAAAAGAGACACAAAAATGCTAAATTACTACAAAATATGATGCTACACCAATCAGAAATCTGAAATATTTAAATAACGAGGAGAGATGACTTGTACACCTCGCCACCACGTCTGACTCTACGTTCACGATTTTTCAAGTGACCAAACTTATGATTAAAATCAAGAAATCCGTTAGATCAAAGATCAAAGCCCTGATCAAAGCTGCTGAACTTTGATTGATGGCTGCATTGTTTCATTTATGTGATGTTCCTGACTCCGCCCACTTTGCCCCCCTGCCGTGCTCGTGTCACTGGTTTCTGAGTCCCACCAAAATCCCAAAAGCACCAGTTTCATATCAGTGGGTTGATCAGGTGGTGAAATCAGTAGCGTGTTTACTGTAGGAGTGAATTAGAGATTTTTCTTTTATACTTACAGGATTTAAATGATATAAATCGACACCAAGAAAATTCCGCTTTCCAAGTACCATCATTATTTCCAACACTAAATGTAATATCATAGAGGCCTTTCCAGTTCAGCTATAATATAAAATAATGAATATAATAATAAAGCACAACACAGTCCGCTGAGAACGTCAATCCTTCATTGTAAACACTTGTGCTCTGTTCACCGTCACTCTTGATCACCAGTTTTCAAGTTCAAGTGGCTTTATTGTACATTTACATTCTCAGCATTTAGCAGACAAGTACAGTTACAGTATACATTTTGAGCAATTGAGGGTTAAGGGCCTTGCTCAAGGGCCCAACAGCAGCAACCTGGCAGTGGTGGGGCTTGAACCAGCAACCCTCTAATCACTGGTCCAGTACCTTAACCACTAGGCTACAGTTGGCCCCTATTGTTCAGTTGTGTCCTATTGTATTGTACAAGTACATATCGAAACAAAACATGGAATTTAACCATTTGCTGAATTCAGCAGAAGCTTTTATCTAAAGCGATTTACAAACTTGACTTACAGTCTCCAGCAGTGGGGCTTTAGTCAGGAACCTTCTGATTACTAGTCCAGTATACAACCACTGAGCTACACAAGTGCAAACAACACAATACACACACAGTGCAGATAAATAAACAGTACAATAAATAAATACATACAAGATACATTCCGAATCTAAAGAAACTGAGAGGGACGGGACCAAAGATGAGTGTAGTGTTGTAGTGTTCATGTTACTGAGGTAAAAAACATTCTGATATACAGTTAGCAGTGTAAAGTTTATATAGGAGCAGATATCTTAAAGAATAATGTGTTAAAATGTAAGTGAGAAAGTCACTCAGTGTTTGTGTGTATTAGAGTCAGAGTTTCTGCTAAGGTGGAAATATTGTCCTCCTCATCCTCTCTGTTTCTAATCGTCCCTGTTTGATCCGTGATTATTAGATTTCAGAGCCATTTAAGCTCCCTGAGCAATGACATTTTTTCTCGTTAATCCCCTCGTGTACCAGCAGAGGGAGACAGAGCACCACTGTACAGTAATGTGAGAACCACTGATGTTATATAAGAATAATAATTAAAAACTAAAGTTTAGTTGTTCGGGTTTAAGAATCTCTGAGTGTGTCTGAGATCAGATCAGGTTCATGAGCGCTCAGGGGGGTGAGGGTGAGTTTCAAATCAGCACTTTCACTCGGTAGGTCCGCAGCTCTGCTCTCAAAACCAATCGAGAAATTAAATGAGAATGAATGTGAATGTATGTGAGTTCAGCTGGTGGTACTCGGGCATCCTGGAGGGCAAAAAAATATAGAACTGAAACACAGCAATAACATTTAATAACGTTAAAGAAACATACATGAATCAATAACATTCAATAATAACATTTAATAATCAACAACGTTCCATAAATTTTATAATCGATAACATTTAATAATCAATAACAGTCAATAACATTTATTAATCAGTAACATTTTGCAATATTTAATAATCTATAACACTCAATCAATAACATGTAATGACATTTAATAATAACATTCAGTAATATTCAATAATATTTGATAAGCAATAATATTTAATAACATTTATTACCATTCAATACTATTTAATCACATTAAATATCAGGTCTTTTTACTGCTTTAAAAATATGCAAAGCAATAAAAGCAAAAAGCAAAAATATCTACGACTCAAAACTGTATTTTAATAAAATCTTTTGAATAATGTAAATTAATAACTTTTAAAGTATTAAATTCTTCATATCATTTTGCTTGGAGCTTTAATCCAGATCTTTCTGATTAATTTTGTCTGATTAATTTTATTCTTTAATCTTTTTAGTCTTAATTAAAGTCTTAATGTTTCCCTCATCAGCTCTAATATTCGGGTGCATTTCGTTCTTATTTAATATTTTTAGTATTCTTACTTCTCTGTAAAATCACACTTTGGTGTAGATGGTTATTTGTGATAATGAAGACCCCACCCCCCCAATACCCCCCACCCCACACCCTCACACACCCGTCACCCCCAGATCACACTGGGTCTCATGTGTGAAGTCTTTCCTTCACGTCCATCTGCTTACAAATAAATTCACACGTTTATGTGCTTGTGTTATGTTCGTATAGCTTTGTGTGTGTGTGTGTGTGTGTGTGTGTGTGTGTGTGTGTGTGTGTATGTGTATGTATGTATGTATGTATGTATGTATGTATGTATGTATGTGTGTGTGTGAAAGATGTTTTTATATAAAAGTAACACAACACTCCAAATCCACTCACCAAAAATACTCTGACTTTTAATATTATTTAGTCATTGTCTTATTGTCAGACCCGTGTGTGTCAGACCTGTATTAGACCCGTGTGTGTTAGACCTGTATGTGTGTGTTAGACTTGTGTGTCAGACCTGTATTAGACCTTGTCTATTAGACCCTTGTGTGTGTGTGTGTCAGACTTTTATGTTAGACCCTTGTGTGTGTGTGTGTGTGTGTGTGTGTCAGACTTGTATGTTAGACCCGTGTGTGTTAGACCCGTGTGTGTGTGTTAGACCCGTGTGTTAAATCTGTGGATTATGAATTTTCTGTATTTGTAATATTTTTGCATCTGACAATCTTGTAATAAAATCTGTGACTGCACATAAACCTCAGTTCTTGTGTGTTATTTTAAACACACACACACACACACACACACACACACACACACACACACACACACACATGCCTGTACATCCATACACCAGGACGTCACCAGCAGCTCCGCCACCTTCTGCACGGTGTGAGACGTATCGTCCTCCAGTCCCGTGGTCCACATGATGTACAGTGACCTATACAGTGATGTAGAGTCAGTGATGTAGTCAGTAGTGTGCAGTGATGTACAGTGATATACAGTTATGTACAGTGACGTAGTGATATACAGTGATATACAGTACAGTGATGTAGAGTCAGTAATGTGCAGTGATGTACAGTGATGTACAGTGATTTACAGTGTACAGTGATTTAATGTAGTGAAGATACAGTGATGTAGTCAATAATGTGCAGTAATGTACAGTGATATACAGTGGTGTACAGTGATGTAGAGTCAGTGATTTAATGTACAATGATATTTACAGTGATGGAGTCAGTGATGTACTGTATAGTGATGTACAGTAATATATCGTGATATGCAGTGACTCGGTGTGACCGCCAGATGTCGCCGTTTCTCACTTTGCCCGCCCGCTCCTCATTACTTGGCTCCGGATGAGCCGCTCTCTCTGCTCTCAGATCCTCTCGGTGTTTTGGAGTAAATGAAGGATCGATCGGAGCTGAGCGACACCGACACCCGTCAGTTGCGAGTAGCAGCGGGTCACAGACACCGTGTTGAGCTGTACTGACCATCAGCATGGACCCGGTGTGTGTGTGTGGAGGAACCGTCACCCGGTCAGCAGTTTAATTCTACAGTCAAACCAGCAGCGCGGATCCGGGATCAGTTCTGACGGATTATTCCAGGTGAGTGTGAGAATTCAATCCGTGTCTTCTTCATTTTTATTTAATGTAGAGTTTAAAATCCTGATCTAGAATTTATTATAAATAATATTGTAGCGTCAGTGGGAGGAGCCGTGGTATCCAGGCTTACCGTCAGCGTGTATCCCAGTGTGGGAGACTGGGTGGCTGCGGTGAGAGCTGGATAGGTAGCTTATGTGTTTGTCTGTTGTATGAATGTATGTGTGTATGAATGAGTGTACGTCCTAAACCACTGAGAGAACTGCCAAGGGCAGCTCACTCGAGGCCCCGACGCTCGCTCCTGCTCGCCGGCGCCACAATATTTAAGCTTTTAAATGTTTTATTATGAACTTTTTACTAGTAGAATTTCCTGGTACATTAATAAATAACAGCGGACCTGTAGAGTTTCATTTTATGAGCTTTAATTTGTACATTTTGTTGGTTTTGTTAAATAAAAAATGTAAAATAAAGTTTATTTCCCATTAGAAATTCACTTTGGTTATTGATTTAATAAATATACTTACTAAACATGAGATGTTCTAGTATGTTCAGGGTGTGGTTAGGTTAATTAACCACTTATTATTATTATTATATTATTATTTTGACTCAGATCTGCCTCCCACCTCCCAAAAAACATCAATAAAATAATAATAAAATAATGTACCGTGTTTACTCTGACCTGTACATGAGATCTTTACTGTATACTCACCTAAACACATCACTTCAAATGCAAGAGCAGCTTGTTTGTTTATATCCCTCCTCCTTTTTTTCTGTTTTATTGATGCATTTTTCTCCCAGTTTATTGTACTCAATCTGTCTTCCACTGCTGGAGGATCCATGATTACAGGTGAGGAGGGTATATTGCTGCCCACGCCTCTTCCAACCCACACGCAGCCCTTCTTCACCCATGCACTCTGCACAGGTGCCTCTATCTGCCAATCATGGTCCTTACACAGCGTTTAAAGACCCCACCCACATAGCCCGGTCATCCCGCCCTAGCGGAACCGTATCTGCTGCAGGCACTGCCAATTATGCCTGCTAGATGGCGCCAAGCCCAGCCGACGTTGCCCTGAAACGTTTCACAATATTATGTACAGTAGACAGAGACAGATCTACATTATTTACAATCTCACGTTAATAATGTTCGCTTTGAACTGATGGAGAATTCTCTCACCAGGTTTGGCACACAATGGTGTGTATTAATATAGAGGCCCCCACCCCGGCAGCTATAACAGTCTCCATTATTCTGTTGGAAATATACCAGTGGCCAGTGTAGACAACTAAGGATTTTTGGTTTGCAGCCGATGTTCCAATTCATCCCAATTCAATCCCGACTGGTCAGATGAACCCTGGGTACGTGTGCACGGGTCAGAGGTGGTTTGACAGCATGTTTAGGTGGGTGGTTCTAATGTTTCGGCTCGTCAGTGTGTGTGTGTGTGTGAGAGACGTTGTTTGTAAGCCCGTGTTGAGCTCCGTCTGGTCGTGTGGATTTACCGGCTGTATTGAGAATAAACGAGAGGATTTTTGGCTCGTTTTGGTGTCGTCTGTGGGAATCCCTCACCCTCACCCTCACCCTCACCCTCACCCTCACCCTCACCGCGCCCCTGTAAACGATTAGGGGATCAGCGGGGTGTCCAGGAGTCGGAGACCGAAACGTGGCCAGAACGACTTTCAGCCGGGATTTACAACCTGAAATTGAGGATCGATTCTCTTTAACGGAGCGTGAAGTCTCGTTTTGTTCCGTCTCTTTTCCGAAATCCCCCGAGCGCCCCTGAGGCGGAGCTGCTGCCGCCCGGTCGGTGTCTCCTCACAACGTCAGAAGTTCTGACAGCTTGTTAGTGTAGAATGACAGAAGGTGAAGAAGATCCTCAAAATCCTTTTTTATTTACACGGTTTCTCCAAGTTTAGTCATAGCCAGTTCCTCTTCCTCTGCTGGAGACCCTGATGGCGTACTGAGGAGGGTATATTCTCCTGACACGCCCTCCCTTCGACGTGAGCGCTCCACCGACCCCCCCTACTTTGATGGATCGGCACTGATCTCCACGTTCCTCCACTTCGGTACAGGCGCCTCGGCCTACTAACCAGGGTCCTTACACAGCCTCGAAGACTCCGCCCACTTTTTGTCCCGTCTTTTCCCACCCAGCAGACTAGCGGCTGATTTTGTGCCCACTAGGGGGCAGAGATAATCACCATGAGATAATTTGCCATTCCAAAACCTTTAGCATTAATATGGAGTTATAACAGTCTCCACTCCTCTGAGAGGTGTCTTCACAAGGTTTCGGAGTGCGTCTGTGGGTACTTGCTGACAGAGATGTTCAGTTCAAAGGCCTGACTTGTTATGGTATTCTAATTCATCCCAAAGGTGATGGACTTTGCTTCATCGTGCTGGAACAGGATAGATTCTTCGTCAAACTGTCAAGCCAGGCCGAAAACAAACCTGAAGCGGCGTCCACATACTTTTGGCGCTGGATTGTGTCGTATCACCCGGTCGTGGTATTTTTTGACCAGCGTCTCAGCTGTAAACTCTACACATTGCTGTTTCGTCAGCCTGCAAACAGGAGCAGCTAATCAGAGGCGTTCACACGCACACACACACACACACACACACGCACACACACGCACACACACACACTTTCTGAGTGTAATAGATGATGCTGTGTGCTGTCGATGAGCTGGTACGAGATGATTTATCGCTTGGAGCTGGCAAGTTTTGGAGCTTAATCGAACTGTAAATGTGACACACACACACACACACACACACACACACACACACACACACACACACACACACTGAATCAGCTCAGCTATGTAGAAGCGGGCGCCGTCATTTCAGCAGCTTTGTGTCACCTGTTGAGTTTTGGAAAATCAAATCAACACACACTACATACACACTACATGGTCAAAAGTATTTGGACACCTGACCGTCAGCTTATTGGCCTTTTCTAAGACTTTGGAGTGTCTGTGTTGAGTGAATGGGCACAAATTCCCACAGTCAGTGAGGTCAGGCACTAAAGATAGAAGACAAGACCAGGCCTGGCTCATTGTTTGGCGCGGAGGAATAGCAAAGATCTCTTTTATTCAAGGCTGTTTGGTGCAGTACAGGGTTGAGGGCCTCGCTCATGGGCCCAACAGTGGCAATACGGCCAAAAGTATTTGGACACCTGAACACAAGCTTCAGAAACAAACCGTACAACCGTAAAACAAGACTCCTGTCATAAGAAGTACGTACGTGTGTGTGTGTGTGTGTGTGTGTGTGTGTGTGTGTGAATTTGTGAATTTGTGCCCGTTCAGTCAAAACATGACAGCGTTTCCGATTCATTCCAGAGTTGTTGAGTGGGGCAGAGGTCAAAGCTCGAGCTTTTCTTCATGTCTTTATAGAGCCTGCAGTCATTCTGGAACAAGAAAGGTCCTTTCCTAAACTGTTGCTGCAAAGTCATTTCCTTTATATCACTGATTTAGAAACACATCTGCATGAGATTTGGGTTTGAATCCCAGCAGTGTTATCGACCAGCCGGGCGTCTACACACACATGAGTGAGCTGTGTCTGAGGGGGGTCTGGTTCAGGAGGAACTGAATATGGACCTTTCCCAAACTGTTCCCAGTGTAAAAGTGAATATGTTAGTGTTGTGATGGTGATAACTCACGACCCCCCGGCGTGATCGTCTCTCTTCTGTGTTTCGCAGCTCTGAGGTGAAGATGAGCGACATTTACGAGTCGGCGGCGACGTCTCTGGGTCTCTTTAACAGTCCCTGCCTCACCAAAGTGGAGCTGCGGGTGGCGTGTAAAGGGATTTCGGATCGGGACGCCCTGTCCAAACCCGACCCCTGTGTTCTGCTCAAGATGCAGTCGCACGGACAGTGGATCGAGGTGAGTGTCGGAACCATCAGGCTGGACCCGAGAGTCCCGGAGATCAGAATTATTTTAAGGTACAAATAAAAAATTTGTTTTTTTTCTAGGTGGTTTCTGTAGATTTATTGATTTATTTAATTATTTCATAATCTATTAATTAATTATTTATTTGTCTATCTATCTAGCTATGTTTTTTAATTTCTAGACATCTTTTTTTAATTAAATTATTTATGCATATACTTATGCTTTTATTTATTTACTTATTTATGTATTTATTTGTTTATTTATTTGTTCATGTATTTACTTGATTAATTTATGCATGTATTTATTTATGTATATATATATATATATATATATATATATAGGTATTTATTTACTTATTTATGTACTTATTTACTTATGTATTTCTTTCTTTATTTGTGTATTTATGTATGTATTTAATTATTCATTTATTTATGTATTTATTTTTTATTTATTTATTTTTGCATATATTTATTTATTTATATATATATTTATTTATGTATTTATTTATTGATTTATTTTTGTATATTTGTATTTATTTATTTATATATTTATTTTTTAATGTATTTATTTATTGATTTATTTTTGTATATATGTATTTATTTATTTATATATTTATTTATGTATTTATTTTTGTATTTATTTATTTATTCATATATTTTTTATTTTTTTTCCCCTTTTGCACCCAATCCCTTCGTGGCCACCCACACCCCTGATCGAGGGATCCGGGGTCGATCACATGCTTCCTCCGACACACACCCAGCCGTCAATCACTTCCTTTCATTTGCCAGGGGGCACTCACTGCTGTCCGTGATCATTCGCCCCCCGCACCAGTGCTTTAATCGGTCAGCAGAGCCCGCAGTCACACCAGCGCCCGGGATCCCTGTTCAGTCATCGTCCCTCCCCTTACAGACCCACAGCCAATCGTGTGTCTGTGCCAACGCCCGCCCGGCTGACAGCAGGACTGAGATTCAAACCCGCGAGCCTGAGATGTCAGCACTGGTGCGCTGGCACGTTTTAAACGACCTGCAGCTCTTGTGTGTTTTTCCCTGCTTAATGACAGTCGTTATTAAATGAACCCACACTGAGAAAATGAGCTAAATGGTCTGTCCTGAGTTAAAACGCTGACCGCGTCCAGGAAGCAGCTGTTTGTATCGCGGATCAATCCAGATGAGTCCGTGGAGAGGGGAATTAGCGCCTCGAACCAATTTTACTCTCCCAATTAAAACTTTAATGAGGAGCAGAGGAGCAGAACCAGGGGGGTCAGAACAGGAGATGCAGAAGAGGCAGAAAATCAGCCGAAACTCTCTGTAGTAGTGACATCATACAGCGTTTAGCCGTACAGATGCTGTCATCTTTTGTCTGAATGGGCACAAATTCCCACAGATACACTCCAAAGTCTTGTGAGAAGCTTCTCAGAAGAGCGGCTGCTGTTCTAGCTGAAAATAATGTAGACAACACTTGCTCATTTCAGGCAGGAGGGAAGTGGATATGTCCCAGAGGAAGAGCAGCTTTTTTAATGCCATGCTGACTCTCGTACCCACGACGTTTCCCCAGATGTGGC